>NC_052157.1:146265170-146547955 GCF_902713615.1 Scyliorhinus canicula | reverse complement strand
CCCCCACCCCCCACCCCCCCCCCCCCCCCCCCCCCCCCCCCCCCCCCACCCCCCCCCCCCCCCCCCCCCCCCCCCCCCCCCCCCCCCCCCCCCCCCCCCGCAACCCACCACCTGCCCTGGCTTCTTGTCCTCACAAACATCGCTCTGCCACACATCCACAACCTGCTGGAAACCGCCTGTGCTGCACCTCACTTACCCCCTCCAGGATGACTCCTTCACCGTTCACTCTGGCAAACCGTATGGAACACCCTTCCTGAGCAAGATCCACCGGCAGAGATCCTCCGGGTCACGGAATGGTGAACACGGGAAGTCAAGGTTTCGGTGACTAACCCCATCTGCCGAATGGCTGGCTTTTGAACACCGCAGCGAGTGTGGTTCGGGGTCTGTGTGTGCAGCCAACCTCCACCGCTGGGGCCTCAGTACAAACCCCCTCCTCACTTGCGGAAAGGCACAAACAGTGCAGCACATTACTGAGGATTGTCCCCACTACAGACCGAGTGCAGGACTTCCACTCTGCAAATGTGAAAAGCTATCGCTTGGCTTTGGGGATTTGCATTCACTAAATGGTGGCAGCAAACCCCCCCGCCCTCCACCCCCACTCCAGCTCGGTCTGGCTGCCTCACCAAGAGAATGTGAGGCGAGGGAATCAGGTACACCTTTCTCCTGCCTCCCCTGCATCTCGATGCTGAGCCTTCACCTTACCACAGGCGCAGGGCTTGTCCCACCCACGAAGCAAGCGTTCGGAACGTCGATGGGGAGGGGGAAGAGGAGGAAGAGCGTTGCTGCCCAGTTTCCTGTTTGCCGGGTGCGCCTGGGATCCGGGAGCATCCCTGGCACGATGAACGGCAAAGTCTACCCCCCTCTCCCCCACTTTTGTACGTCACACCTTACGATTAAGGGCCTCTGGAATTAGGGTTTGACTTCAAGGAGGCCGCAGTCCAGCAAACGAGGAAGAGGAGCAAATAGGAACAGCAGGTGGCCGGCCAATCACAGAATCACAGAAAATACAGTACAGAAGAGGCCCTTCGGCCCATCGAGCCTGGTCCGACACTGAAAAACACAATCCTGGCTGATCCATAACTCAACTCCATTCACCTGCCTAAAGCTCCATATCCCTCGATGCCCTTACCTAATATCTTGAAAGCTCTCACTGCCTCAAGCCATCCGCTGAATTTGAGAGAGAGTACAATGAATAAAAATAACTTTAAAATGAGCAAGCGGAGAGCCACGATGAAACTAGCCCCATTCCATTAAAAAGCAGAAGGCGAATTATACACGGGCAGGACAGGGAGCGCACTAGAACAGCAACCAGAAAATAGGGGATGACTCAAGAGACCGGATTTGACACTAATGAGTTCAAGTTTTAACAAATAACTCTGTCTGTACACTGTGAAATTAATGGACAGTCAGGCACACGGCAATAAGCCCTCACTGCGATGCAAGAAGCAGACAGAAATAATGGTTTGGAGCCGTGCTGCTGTGAAGACAGCTCATCGCTCACAAAAGTTTATTAATCAAGTGGCTTGACGCGTTTTTACCTGCGTTAAAGGCTCGCACGTTTGTTTTCCTGCCCCTCACAGGAGATAATCAAACTCCAGCTCCCTCCGGTCCTATGGGCGCAATGTTCTTTTCTCAGCAATTACAGGTTAGGGGACCCGGGAGAACTGGAGAAAACAAAAAAAGAAAATCGTGGAGCCGTGCCAGAGAGCTCGATTTGTGGAAACACGTCCAAGAAAAATCTCCTGCCAGGCAGAGAGGTTGAGACACATGATTCCCGAGGCTGGGGGGAAAGGTCATATTGCAGAGAACTAAGACCCCAACCACAGCCCCCAGTGCCTGCAGCAGAACAAGCATTTAGTGGAAGGTGGGTATGTCCCCTGGGATTCATTCGATTACCTGCATGGGGGGTGTTGGGGGGGGGGGGGTGAGGAAGAGGTGGGACACAACGGATGCAATTACAGCTGAGAGAGGACAGAGGAGATTTACGAGGACGTTGCGCAGAACGGGGAAAGTGCAGTTATGGGGACAGTTTGGGTAGGCTTGGAACCGGGCGGGCTGAAGGGAAATTGGAATGAGTTGTGAAAAATTGTGAGGGGCCTGGGTAGAGGGGATGGAAAAGGCCTATTTACCTCAGCAGAGAGGCCAGTGACTGTGACTTTATGGGCAACGTTCAGAATACAACGGGTTAATGTCATATCACAATTAACCACCAGATGGAGCTAGACGCAGAACTATATAAAGTACTGACTCTCAGACTTCTGGGAGAAGGCGAGCATAGGAGCAGTGAGAGAGATCAGAGTAGAGTTATAGATAGAGTGTAGAGACTAATGTTAGTCGAGGGTAGGTTGTAGATTACTAGATTATTGTTTACTAGAGGAGTAAGCGGTCGAGCTTTAATAAGTAGTGTAAATAAATGTTAGCTTTGTTAATGAACTTAGCTTCTGTGGTCTTTGTGAAGACTGCAACATCCATCCTGAATCACAAAGAACACCAGTGACGATGGGGCGTAGAGGATTGTGGGGGTCTGGAACTCAATGCCTGAAAGGATATTAGGGACAGAAACCCTCAACTCATTGTAAAGGCGTCTGTTTACTGCACCTGAATGATAAAATCTTCCCGCAGGTTTCCCCGATCCGAACCTCAATTTGTGAAGGAGGGGAAGCGGCCGCATTGTCCACCTTCACCGAGAGATGCCAATTCAGGGTCCTTCCTGCAGTGCATTCTGGGTGCAGTCGCACCAATGCGCTCCACAAACATCCGGAAAAACTCTGGCCCCCCTGGAGTGGAGTGTTCTGCATTATCCGACTTTCTATCAATCCGGCAAAGGACAGCACATCCACATGTACCGGACGCATCGATGGTGCTCTCTCTCTCTCACAAAGATTTGCGGCCTAGCTGGTGGAGGCTGGGGCTGGAATGCGGTGGTGCGAGTGGAATGCAGAGCTATAACTTGGATTTTGACAGAATTCCAGTCCGGAAACAAACTTTCAAAAAGGCGACAGAGGCATCTGTTCCTGAAGCCATCTTATTTGGTAATGAGCTGGAATTCACTGTCTAAAAGGGTGGCAGAAACAGATGATCTGTCATTTCAAATGGGTGGATGTTTGAGGGAAATAGGTTCCCCACGGCTACAGGCAAAGACGGGGGTGGGGGGGAGCAGGAGATTGGGCAGACTGTGTTGCTGTACCGTGAGCCAGCATGGACAAGATGATCGAATGGCCGCTTCCTGTGTCGGACTGCAGCTACTTCATTATACACTGTGTCAAACCAACCCACCATCTTTTGGAATGGATACGTAGTCCATTGTCTTGTCCCTTCGTATGACCACCCTCTTTGGCTATTTGAGCGATGGTTGACCTCCAAACCTCAGCAAGAGAACGCTGATACAAGACTCTACAAGGGAGGCCGAGGTGACCCAGTCAATAAGCGGAAAGTCACACGTCCAAACCACCCCCCCCCCCCCAATCCCACTAGACGTCGGAGCATGGGATTATAATAGGGGATGGTTGGGTGACGTAATAATAATCTCCATTATTGTCACAAGTAAGCTTACATTAACACTGCAATGAAGTTACTGTGAAAATCCCCTCGTTGCCACACTCCGGCACCTGTTCGGGTACACTGAGGGAGAATTCAGAATGTCCAATTCACCTAACAAGCACGTCTTTCGGGACTTGTGGGAGGAAACCGGAGGGCCCGGGCAAAACCCACGCAGACACGGGCAGACAGTGACCCAAGCCGGGAATCGAACCTGGGACCCTGGAGCTGTGAAGCAACAGTGCTAACCACTGTGCTACCAAATTGCCCTATCCAAGTCTTCCTTGCATTAGGCCACTTTGTGGATTGGCCAGGTACATCTCCCTGTTGTCAGTACCCAGGGGTGCCTCGCTATGTTGATCAATACACTGCGCATTTCCTATCAGAGTCAGGACCTGTACCGTGCTGTAGTGACTGATTCACTGAGACTGCCCTGCTCCGACTTGACCAACAGGCTTTGATGCAGTCAAATCGCAGACATCCTAAACCGATTGATTCGTCTAAACCATACACCGGCTTCAGTGAGACCCCAATCTTTGGCGTATCACAATGCAGTGCTCACTCAGATCCACAACCTCATTAGGATGAGACACCCCATTTTGAATATTGCTGAAAAGAGACATGTTGCTGAAGTTTTTCATCTTGCATCCATCGGGACCAATGCAAGAATGCCAAATTTCAAACCATCGCAACAATTTATACTGCAGGAAAATAACGGGGTGCTGAATGATTGGCAAGCAGACACTGATTGGTCAAGGGCGTCACCACGGAAAGAAAAAAATGGGGAACTTTTGGATCCTCCTGCTTCCAGGTAATTCAAAAAAGGCACAATGCTAGACATATTCCATTTGCTTTCAGAGAACGGATCCCTTGGAATGAATGTGTGTCGCTTCTAGCAATTGTAAGTGACCCACTTTACCGGCATGACTGATTATCTTAATGTAAAGTCGGCAGCATCCCAGATGACCATAGGCTGCTCCCCCCTTTGAAAGAGCGGACTGACTGGTGGTGGTTTTAACTGGAGGGTCACGGCACCTCAGGCAAGGGGCAAAGTTGAGAAGGAATAACCCCAGCCGGTGCGGGAATTGAACCTGTGCAGTTGGCGTTGCCACTGCGTCACAAACCAGCTGTCCAGCGATCGTACCCCATTTTGTTTTGTTTAAAGACGGACAAAAAAAAGATTTTGACGAGATCACACTGGAGATTACAGCTCCAATCCGAAACAGGGGCTAGCTCAGGAGGCTTCACTCAAACTGGCCAAATGGCCGCCACTTCCTATTTTCAAATGACCATATCAAAGTCACCCCAGCAGTTTTATATGTCAGATATTTGCTCATTGCCTGCGGACATTAAAACATGCTGTCCCCAGGCCTTAAATAAATCCAAAGATAACCCAAAGAGGGTTGTCTTTGTGTTTTGCTGTTCAGTTAACATGTAAAGTTCACCATTCATGATCAACCCAATATCCCCAACAGCACAACAATGGTTACACTTTAAAAACTCACTGGCTGTAAAGTGCTTCAAGATGTTATGATTGGCTCTAAATAAATGCAAATCATTTAATCTCTCTTTCGAAAGTGTGACAATGAACACTAAAAGTTAATACAATATGCGTCTTTCACTTCTCCAGGACCACAGAGTGCTTCATAGACAAATAATTACCTTTTGAAGTAAATACTATGTAAGTTATTAGGTGGATAAACATGGCAATGCGTTTATGCACAGTCTGATCCCATTGACGGAAAATACATGAATGAACGGTTATTTTATCTTTGACAGTATTTATTGAGGGATGAATATCAGCGGAAACGTTCTCCTGCTCTCCCTCAAGTCAGCAACGTGGGATCTTTCTCCTCCACCTGACTGGGAAAACAAGGGGCGCGATCCAACGGCCACGCTGTGCACGAAAAGCAGCTCGCCACAGTGCAGCGTGAAAGCCGGGAGACCCAATCTCATGAGACAGGTTGGATCGCGTTTTAGTAAATCTGCATATTGGAGCGAGGGATTCAACCCCTTCGCCTCTAGAGACCTCGGGCGGGCAGCGTTCAGCGCTAGTCCCCACAAACGGGGACCAGCCGGAAAGTCACTCGTGGGGGTCTCCAAGGGGATCGGAAGCCCCCGGCTGCATGCCCTTTGGGCAAGGTGGTGGCCTGGCACTGCTGGTGCCACATGGGTACTCTGGCACTGCCAGCTGGCAGGGGCACTGCCAGGGTGGCGGGTTGGCAGTGACAAGGTGCCAAACCGGCATTGTTTTTCGGCGCACGCTATTGAGCCAGGGATGCCTTACGTGGATGTTGGGGGGGGGGGGTCCGAGAGACCCTCCTATATGCATTCAGGCTGGGAAAGGGTGAGGTTAGAGATCATTTTGGGGGCCTTTAAAATGGCGTCCCGATCTCTCGCTCGGCCGCGCGTTCCCTGTTCAGACCCCCTCCGAGAGCCGGGAAACAAGCTGCTAAACACGCTCGCTAGGGGACTTTGCCCCCTTTTGGGAGAATCGCGCCTATGGGCCTCGGTTTGACGTCTCTCTCGGCAGTGCAGCACTCCCCCAGCACCACGCAGCAGTGGCCAGTCTGGACTTTTGTGCTGAAGGGTTGGATGTTTAGCCCCAGCACCGACAGCGGGTGTGCTAAGAAGAACACCAAGGAGGGCAGCATGGTGGCCTAGTGGTTAGCACAACCGCCTCACGGCGCTGAGGTCCCAGGTTCGATCCTGGCTCTGGGTCACTGTCCGTGTGGAGTTTGCACATTCTCCCCGTGTCTGCGTGGGTTTCGCCCCCACAACCCAAAAATGTGCAGAGTAGGTGGATTGGCCACGCTAAATTGCCCCTTAATTGGAAAAAATAATTGGGTAATGTAAATTTTTTTTTAAAAAAAAAAAAGAACACCAAGGGACTGTATGTGCTGGTTCCATGGTTCCTCCAAGCCCCCTGGGATTTTCCCAGTAGGCCTTCAGTTGACGGCGAACGGCTCTAACTGCCTGGAGGTGGCCTTCCAGCAGAGGACTGGAGTGGGCAGCTGTCCAGGCGAGCCTGGAGGCCCTTCCTGGCCGCAGCACCAGCAGCTGCAGCTAGACAGGCTCCCGACCCTACACCTCCCAACCGGCCCTGCCCCAAGCTTCGGGAATGGGGATCGACGTCGGGCCCCGTGACGAATTAAACTGCGACGCTGTTCGCTTCTGCAATGTTTGCCGATTAGTTTGGAAAGGGGGTGCGGGAGAACTTAAAAGAAAATGTTTCAAATATTGAAGGGATGGGGGGGGGGATGCAGAACAGTACTTTATAGCTAGCCAATAAGTCACCTTTTTTCACTGATGGGTTCACGCCATTACTGCCCTTTCTTTCTGATCCAGACTGCTGAAGAATCATTTAACCTTCTTGACAAAATGATGAATTACGACAGGTCAAAATGACAGCGATAGAGGAAGATTGGATTGTGTGGCTGCTATCATAATTAAGGCATTTATTAATAACATTCAAACAGGTTAATGCTACAGGCAGCGAAGCAATTTGTAATGTAGGAATTCTAATTAAAAAATGGTGGTGAGGCTGATTTTATCTTTAAAATTAAAAACAAACAAGAGGAAGGGCCCAAATCCCAAGACCAAGTTGAACATAAAGGTTGATGAGGTAAATAAGGAAGCAGTGATTGGTTTTAAACATTTGGCCTGGCTATTTATTTTTAGCTCAAAAATGCAGAAAGACTAGGGGGTAGGGTGCAGTGGAGTTGTCCCACAGCCTGCACGACCATCCAGTTGTTTCTGATGTCAGCGCAGGAGGGAAGAGCAGATTAAGCATCGTATTTCAAGCTTAGCATCCAAAGGATTCTTCCAGTGCAGAAGGAGGCCATTCAGCCCATCGAGTCGGCACTGACCCTCTGAAAGGGCATCTAGACCCACTCCCCCTCCCTATTCCTGCAACCCTGTAACCCCATCTAACCTTTGAACACTTAAGGGGCAATTTTAGCGCAGACAGTCCACCTGCCCTGAACACCTTTGGGTTGTGGGAGGAAACCGGAGCACCTCCGGAGGAAACCCACGCAGACACGGGGAGAACTTGCAAGCTCCACACCGACATGGCGAAATCAAACCTGGGTCCCCGGCGCTGTGAGGCAGCAGTGCTAACCCCTGTGTCGCCTAGGGGCAACAAGAGCGGAAAGCCAGACAAATTGAAGCCATGGTGTCTTCAGTCAAAAGAAACAGACAAAGGCGAGAACGTTTGCATCAGAAATAGAGAGATTGCAGGCTAGGAGACAGTGAGCTGTTGCTGGAATCCTACCCCAGTGCATGAGGAGAAGGTGGATGAACCTCTCCAGAGGTGAAAGCAATATTTCAATTGTGGTGTGAACTCGGGTTTCCTGGAGTGTTAGAGATTGGCGAGAGGAAAGAGAAATACTTGACATAAGAGCGCAGACAATACTTGAGATCAGAGGAAACATTTAGTCTCAATTTGAGGCCGGGGGAAGAGAATAGGCAAGATTTTAAATTGCTTAAACTCCATCCGTTTGCACCGGAATTAAAGAAAGGCCCATTGCACCCATGGCGTCCACAGATGAAGGAGGAATTAACATGGCACCAAGGATTAGTAGCTCTTGGTTAGAACTGACTTTTCAGGAGTATTGGTGGCGCAGTGGTTAGCACTGCTGCCTCACAGCGTCGAGGACCCGAGTTCGATCCCGGCTCCGGGTCACTGTCCGTGTGGAGTTTGCACACTCTCCCCGTGTTTGCGTGGGTTTCGCCCCCACAACCCAAAGACGTGCAGCGTAGGTGGATTGGCCACGCTAAATTGCCGCTTAATTGGAAAAGGTTATTAAAAAAAAAATTGCAAGGAAGAACAGTCACTGCCCAACTGGAGGACGTGGAGAAGGTCCAGGTGCCACAGTACAGCCTCTACACTGGAAGAGGCCAGGAGGTTGTGGGGACCGAGGGGGGGTTTGATCTAGGCTCCGAAATCGTGGACAATTACAAAGACAGAACTGCTCCGCAGATCACATCACCTAAACTGGAAATTGCGAACTTGCAGACATTGGGATAGTACACAGTTTGGACTGGCAGAATGGCCTTGTGACACACGCTGCCCAAGTTCATACATGAATAAAGGCCATCGGAATGAGGGTTGCCTGTATTTTGTGTGGGAGCGTATCCCAGTAGGGAACAGCAACTCCAAGAGGAGGGAGGACAGGAGAAGAGGTGAAATTTGGTAACATCCGCAACACACACGGGCCAGGAAATGACCATCTTCACCAAGAAAGGATCTGACCATCGCCCCCTTAACATTCAATGGAGTTACAATCACGGCATTCCCCCACTATCAACATCCTGGGAGTTACCACTGACCAGAAACTGAACTGGACCAGCCATTTAAATACTGTGGCTATAAGAGCAGGTAAGAGGCTGAGACGTGTGCAGCAAGTAACTCACCTCCTGACTCCCCAAAGCCTGTCCACCATTTACAAAGCACCTTCAAAGCAACTACCACCAAGGCTTCCAAGTGTGGTCAATGTTCTGACGCTGCCAAAACATTTCCTCAAGGCGTGTCCTCAAAAGTTGACCGCATCAACTTACCCAGAGTGGAAACCTATCACCAAGTTGCCAATGCTCATGTGGACAAATCCCAGCTGGTCCAGGATATCGGGGCAAGGACACGCCTGCTGACCCACTGATGCTAATCTACCTTTAACAAAATGATCAACTCATCTGATTCTCTTTGCGGATGCTGCGTGACCTCTTATGTATTTTTAGATGATGCTGTTTTTATTCTGGTTCAAATTTTTCTTTCTCTCGAGCAGCTGCTGGTGCTGATGTGTGCAAAGTCAATAATTCTGCTTCCTCAGAAGACAGAGAGAAGAGAGAGGGAGAGGGAGAGGGAGAGGGAGAACAGACCAACTGTGGCACTCAGCATCTTGAAGCAACGAGCATTGGAAAGAAATGACTCCAATTGTCTTCAATTTGGACTGGCAGACAGCTTCCAGACTGGCTGTCAAAGGTCAGACTCCGTACAGTGTACCAAGGAATCAGTGGGAAGGCGGGAGTGAATTAGTACATTTAGACTAAGGGGCGGCTTTTCCGGTCAGAACCCTTTTCAAAATAGAGACTACAGGGTAGGGATCTGAACAACGCTGAGGTTCCCGTGGAAAGCCAGTGGCTTCAGTTTGATCCCAGCTTGCCCGCAGTTGATCAAAGACGTGGAGAATTTTAACTTCTAAAGTAAAACACTGCGGATACTGGGAAACAGAAAGAAAAACAAAAGAAAAAAGCTTCAAATACTCAATCCTTTCAGAGAACCAGTTTCGGGTCAACAGTGTTGAAATGTTAATTGTGTTTGTCTCTCTACAGATGCCACCCGGCATAATTGAGTATTGAGAACTTTGCACCAGCGATCTTCACAAAGCTGTTGCTGGGCCGGAGGATCAGCGGGGTTCCAGGAGAGTCTGGATCAGGGGAGGATTAAATATTCCTTGTGGGACCATGATGAAGACTCTTGCCCCTTCTGGCTCTACACAGAAAAGTCAATGTCATACTTAGAATGGACACATGCTTCTGATCCTCGCCTCTGTTGACTTAGGTCCTCAGGGATCTCCAATTCGCATGGTTAAACAAGGATCTCCTTATTCATGGCCAGTCCCTCATCATCGACGATGATTTGCTTTCACTCCAGGGAGATGGGTTCTGTGGTGGTTGAATAGGCCAATCCTGGATCAGCACAGACAAGGACCACACAGCCTTTAAACGTCGGCCTTTCCAACCTCCCCAAAAGCCAGGTTAAAATTGAGGATGGCCAGGTTCAGGCAGGTCATTGATGGTTGAAAGACCCAATCAGTTTCTGAGTTGGGTTAAAATTGGTCCTCATATTTACCATGTTTTTCAAGCTGTTCCTATTGATTTACAAGATCATCTCCCTTTCTTCTTCCAGTCCCTGTTTCCCGCCATGCGGGGGGGGGGGGGGGGGGGGGGAGACAGAGAGAGACAGAGAGAGACAGAGAGAGACAGAGACAGAGAGACACAGAGAGAGACAGAGAGAGACAGAGAGAGACAGAGAGAGACAGAGAGAGACAGAGCGAGACAGAGCGAGACAGAGAGAGACAGAGAGAGACAGAGAGAGACAGAGAGAGAGAGAGAGAACCACCAGTCTCCAGAGTAAGTTGTCAATTCCCACTTTTATGCCCTTTTTTTTTGTAGCCCGTAGTCCCACCTCTCTCGGGTAGTGGGGCAAACAAAGAGTTCTCCCAGCAGAGGCTAGGAAGAACTGGCTTTTATTTTCCTGGGTCACAGCACCTGCTGCACAGTTGTCAGTGGGCAGCACTTGTGCCTCGGGGCCAAAAGGTTGTGGGTTCAAACCCCACGTGGGGTGCAAAGGTCTAGGCTGACATTCAGTACAGTATGAGGGGGTGTTGCACTGTTGGAGTGGAGGCTGTGTCCTTTTGTATATTCAAGACCGAGTTAGATCTCATATCAGCAAATGAATTGGGGTTTGGGGACAGACAGGAAAGTGGGATTGAGGCCACAATCAGATTAGCCATTGGCATGTGAGAGTACCTTTAAGAAATGGGTGTTTATAAATGGGTGTGTATATAAATATCTGTAGTGAGAGTACCTTTAAGAAATGGGTGTTTGCTACTGCAGTGATGTCAGAGTGGGTGTGCTACTGCAGTGATGTCAGAGAGTAGGTGGAGCTGGGCTGTCTGTCATCTTTTTACTTTCATTTTAGGCTGTTTGCTGCAAGGTGTGTTTTAGTTTTGTTTTCAGTGTTGGAGCTGAAGCCAGACCAAGCAGGTGTACTGATGTTCTCTCTGCCATCAAAAGACTATCTCTTGATCATTTGGTGAATTCAGATTTTATAAATGTTCTCGATAGTGAATGTAAACCTGATGTGCTTCTGTTAAAAGGGGTTTCTTAAGTCTTCTGGATGTTAAAAGGACAGCTTACGTAGGATTACGTAGTGTTGTATTCTTTGGGGGTTGTATTTGAATTGATGATTGCTAAGATGTTCGCTGTATGTTTTAAAAAGGTTAACTTGAGTTCAAAGAATAAACATTGTTTTGCTTTAAAAAATACTTTTCCAGTTCTGCTGCACCACACATGTAGAGTGGGCCGTGTGCTCCCCATACCACAATCTATTAAAAGTTGTGGGTCAGGTGAACTCCATGATACACTTTGGGATTCTCTAAACCCTGGCCCATAACACCATAACATCATGTTCTCATTGAATGCTGGAGCAGGCTCCAAAGGGCCTACTCCCATCTCCCATGCCCTTACACCGAGGTTTGGCCTGCTCCCTCAGAGAGTAAACAATCCCATGGCAATATTTGGAAAAAGAGCAAAGTAATTATCCCTATGTAGTGGCCAATATTTATCCTTCAATGATCACTGATGAAACAGGCTGAAAGGTTATTATCACATTGCTCTTTGCAAGAATCTGCAGTCTACAAATCAACTGCTACATTTCCCACTTTACAACATTGACTACACTTATTTCATTGGCTGGACTGGGACATTCTGAGGTCATCAAAAGGTGCTAAATAAAGACAGGCCTTATTCCGTCCGGTTCAACTGATGCCCCAGGGGCAGTATATAGGCACCATGGCGCATGGTATTATCCCAGCATGTAATGGCCACGCTGCCCCATGTATGTTTTGCATGCATTAATGTCAATGAATGACAAATTTACATAGAATGTACAGTGCAGAAGGAGGCCATTCGGCCCATCGAGTCTGCACCGGCTCCTGGAAAGAGCACCCCACCCAAGGTTAACACCTCCACCATATCCCCATAACCCAGTAATCCCACCCAACACTAAGGACAATTTTGGACACTAAGGGCAATTTATCGTGGCCAATCCACCTAACCTGCACATCTTTGGACTGTGGGAGGAAACCGGAGCACCCCGAGGAAACCCACGCACACACGGGGAGGATGTGCAGACTCCGCACAGACAGTGACCCAAGCCGGAATCGAACCTGGGACCCTGGAGCTGTGAAGCGATTGTGCTATCCGCAATGCTACCGTGCTGCAATTACATGGTCCACACAACCTGTCAGTGCCACTTTGCATGTAGATTTTCCTATGAAGTGCACTATTTGCAAAATAGACTGACAACACAACGTGGGGCAAGTTCAGAATATTGGCATGCTACTGTATCTCTGACAACATCGGGAAAGTAATATGAAAAGCCCCAAAGGCAAACAACAATATCTGGCATTCATAAAGTGCTCTTTATAATTCTGACACATCCCGAAGAACTTCACAGGAGCCTTTTCAACCAAGCCACAGCAGAACCATATTAGAAACACTGACCAAGAATGTCAGCCAATGAGAGCATTTAAAAAGAGAGAGAGGGAGGCAGAGAGGGTACGCCAGAGCTTAGGCCCCAGGCAGCTGAAAGCGTAGCCGCCGACAGTGGAATGATTAAAATCGGAAATGTGCCAGAGGCCGTACTCAGTGGGTATGCGCAGGATGGGAATAATCCTGTCAGTTTAAACTATTCCCTGTCACATCGCCCCTCCCCCACTGAGGCCCGGGTTCCTCTCATGGAATATGCCAAGATGCAAAACGCTGAAGGCAGCTTCACCTGAGCAATATCTTCAGTCAGGGATCTGAACTTGGGCCTTGTGAACGGAGTCCAAATATCTCTCCATTTCTCACACTTTTGGGTCATTTGTCAAGGAATGCTAATTCAAGTTTTGCGACCTCTTGTCTCCTTTGCCCTCAGGTTTTATATGACACTCCTGATGCGGATGGACCTTAGCTTCTTTAGAAACCAGCGAGGAATTGTAGAGCCCACC
Organism: Scyliorhinus canicula; assembly: GCF_902713615.1. NCBI lineage: Eukaryota > Metazoa > Chordata > Chondrichthyes > Carcharhiniformes > Scyliorhinidae > Scyliorhinus > Scyliorhinus canicula. The sequence goes on along the minus strand of NC_052157.1, from coordinate 146,534,642 downwards.
CCTCCTCCATATCATCGGAGCTACTGCCAAAATATAATAATGGCCGCCAAAATTCTTCAATCAAATCGACATGACTATGCATTTTCTCCAGTGAACTGTTTGGCTGTTTTGCAGGAAGATCGTGTTCCTCGTTATCTTAAAAATAGGCTTTATTCCAGGATTTAGGGTTGAGATCAAATACATAAGCGAGAGAGAAACAGGAGAGAAAACTCCCAACTAGCCATAGCTTTCCAGGAAAATTGTGTTCTGATTTCCTTGAACCCAATTCCTCCTACAATGTCCAACACTGGACGATGCGGTCCAATCATGCATCGCTGAGCGAGGCGAATGATAAAGATGTATTCTCTGACAGATGAAATCCAGTTTATCTCCCAGGCCAGTGCGCGCATAGTTAACAGCCAAACACCGTGCTCCAAAAGAAAGGAACTGATTTCACACTTTGCCACGTGGGACATCACTCCTAATCAGATGAAGTCATCGGCAATTACATTTTTGCTAAGTTTGGACCCCGGTTAACTTACACTGTGACACGAGGCCAACTCAAGACTGGGAAGGGACAGCCAAGGTTTCAGATGACATCGAGCCATGGGAAACAGCCAACTAGTCCATGAACACCAACAATGTGCCAATATTGGACAGGTGCCTTGAAATCTTTCCCACCTTTCTTTTGATGTGGAGATGCCGGCGTTGGACTGGGGTGAGCACAGTAAGAAGTCTTACAACACCAGGTTAAAGTCCAACAGGTTTGTTTCAAACACGAGCTTTCGGAGCACGGCTCCTTCTTCAGGTGAAGCTATGCTTCATCTGGACTTATTTGGACTTAACTTGATTTCCAAGCTAAGTGTTGGTACTGGGGGCTGGATTGTTCCTGCACGCACCTGAACTTCACTGTCAGACTCAAATGGGAGGGGGGGGGGGGGAGGGAAAGAGGGAAAACCGCACTGTGTCGTGGTTTTCTTCAGGGTGGCTGAATAACAGCTAGAGCAGTGTTCTTTAAAGTCGGGGGCGGCTGGGTCGCGGGCGGGTGATGGGAGGGTCGCGGAGCCGTTGAAGGCGGAGCTCCCGATCGCGCAAATCCCCGCGCAGCAGCCGGCTTTTCATAACACCGGTTGCAAGCAGCCACGAGCATGTAAAAAAATAAATTTGGCCGCATTGCGCATGCGTGCATGATGATCGGTGCGCATGCGCAGTGCAGCCGCTATTTTTTTTAAACGGTTGTAGCTTTTTGTTTTACAAGTTCTGTAGTGGTTTTTATTCATTTATTTTATTCATTTAATTTTTTCCCATTTATTTTATTAATTTTATTTTTTTTACAAGTTTGGGGGGTTTTATTAATTTCTTTCATTTATTTTATTCATTTTATTTTTTTTCTTACAATTTTGTGGGTGTTTTATTCATTTTTTTCATTTATTTTACTCTTTTTTTTACAAGTTCGGGAGGGGGGTTATTTGATAAAATTTTACAGGAAAAAAATTCAGAACTTTGGACAGATGGAGACTCCATGGCCGGAATTCTCCGCTCCCCACGCGGCGTGGGAGAATCGTGGGAGGGCCTCCCAAAATTTTTTACGCCCCCCCCTGGCGCCCCCATTGATTCTCCCCGCCCCCCCCCCCACCGCTCGTAAAAATCGGCGCTCACCATTTTTCACAGCGAACGGCGATTCTACAGACCCCGATGGGCCGAGCAGCCGGCCCTTAACACCCCGTTTCACCACGGCAACAACCACTCCTGGTCGCTGCATTCGTGAAACAGGCGCCAGATGCCCGTTTGGATCATCTAGGGGCCCGATTTGGACGGGAGCGCCGCAACTGTGCTCGGGAGGGGACAGGCCCGCGATCGGTGCCTACCGATCGTCGGGCCAGCATCCAAAACGGACGCACTCTTTCCCCTCCGCCGCCCGGCAAGATCAAGCCACCACGTCTTGCCGGGCGGCGGTGGAGAAAGATGGCACCGCGCATGCGCGGGTTCGTGCCGTCTGCGCGCTGATGTCATCCGCGCATGCACGGGTTGGAACCGGCAACCCGCGCATGCGCGGATGATATCAGAAAAGCGCCATTTCCACTTCATTTCCGGCGCAACGACGTCGCGGCTGGGAATGACGGGGGCCCGCTCCTAGCCCCCAGGGTGGGGGTGAATTAGGTGCGGGGAGCGGGCCCTGAGGCCGTCGTGCACCTCGGCCGATTTCACGACAGCCATCCCGATTTTTATCAGGACGGAGAATACCGCCCCATACTTTCCGACACCGGAAGGCTTCACCTACATCCAACAGGTTCCATTGGAGGAGCGTGTACGAGGCCCAAAGGGACCCAAAACCATTTCCTCCATTTTTGTCAGCAGCAAACAAGGTAAGAGAAAATGGTGGGTCGCGCAGGTCGGCTGGCGTGGATCGCCAAGGTTGGCCGTGTTGGGTCCCGAAGGTTGGCCGGTTGGTAAAAATGGGTCCCCAGAAAAAAAGTTTGAAGAACCCTGAGCTAGAGGGCAGGCTCTCGAAACCGGAGGGCCAGGGGCTTTCCGGCGTGAATGGAGCAGCAGGTTAAAATGGAAGGTAAATGAGGGAGAGGGGGCTTCAAAATAGAGGCACCCCGCTCCAACTTTGAAAGCGTCGGCATCTTGACATGGAGACGTACCTCAAGTACAATCCAGAATCTCAGTCTGCATTCGGCTGTCTTGATCTGGGCACAGGAGGATTCACAACTCGACTCACGTGAATTTCCAGTCAGGCGGCGGTGAAACAGGGGAGCCCGGACAAATTGCCCCTTGCATGAGTCAGAGGCGTGAGAACCTGTTGGTGCAATGCCACTGGAAAGGAACTAACCCAGCACAGGCTGTAGGCCAAACCCGGTCCTGTGCAGCAAATATACATGGGTGCTGACTATATAGTGCGCAACATCCAAAGTACTGCAGCTTCGCAGGCTTAGGCGCTTTCACATTATTGGGTTCTGAGCCCTATTCGTTGCCTCGAGCACAGAACACTCCATAATACAAGCCTCAAGTGCTGACAGTACCTATAGTCTGGTGCACACTGGTCACAAGATTTAATAAGGTTCTAATATATAGGTAACTTAAAGGAAATCTCCAGAATGCAGCTGGAGCACATGCTCCATGATTGAAATAAACACCGTTCTGTAATGCAGGATGTCCCTCTCTCCATCTCTCCTCCATGTGGAGCCCCCTATTAATGCACGGCCCTGTTCCCCATGCTCTTCAACCTGACCCTTGAATTGGGCCTCGTCTTCCTGATACCACACCGTTGCACCTTTAAGGCCAGTCAAGTGGCTCGTTAACTGCTGCTTGCGCCTATCGATCAGCCCGCACAACCTCGGCACTTTCCCAGTGCGCCACTGTCCTCCGTTCCGGGGGGCGGGACTAGTTGGCCTCACCTTTTGGGATGTGGGGAACTGGGGGTTCCACAGGCCCAACCTCCAGCTTGAACTCCCCACTGTCAGTACAGCGAGCGCCGCAAAATAATCACTAAACAGGGTTGAGCCTGGCGACGAGAGTCAACCTGCGACTCAGAAAGGCCCCCCAGAAAAAGCACTGCGCTGCCTCCCTGGTCCACCATCTCCAGCAATCCCTTCCACATTTCACTGAAGAAGCCAATTTTTCCACTGAGACACTGACCCATTGTGTGTCTTGCAGCCAGCTCTCCAAATATGCTAAGTTGCCAAGATCAAGAATAATGATGTTTAATAATAATCTTTATTACATGACTGTGGCTCGGGTGAGTAGGTTCTTTGAGGAGGTGAAAGGTCGATGTGGGCCCTGTGCAGGGGTCCTGCTAACCATGTCCATAAGTTTTGAGCGTGTCCAAGGCTGAGGGGTTTCCGGCAGGGATTTGCTGACGTCATGACAGAGGTCTTACAAGTGAAATGAAATGAAAATGAAATGAAAATCGCTAATTGTCACAAGTAGGCTTCAAATGAAGTTACTGTGAAAAGCCCCTAGTCGCCACATTCCGGCGCCTGTTCGGGGAGGCTGTTAACGGGAATTGAACCGTGCTGCTGGCCTGCCTTGGTTTGCTTTCAAAGCCAACGATTTAGCCCAGTGCTAAAAGTCCAGAGCTGGCGATCTTTGGTGTGTCGGAAGACCCGGGAGCCCAGGGGGTGAGAGAGGCCGACGTCCTGGCCTTTGCCTCCCTGGTGGCCCAGAGGCGGATCTTACTAGGATGGAGGGACTCGGAGCCCCTGAAGTTGGGGGTCTGGCTTAGCGGCATGACGGGGGTTCTCAGACTCTAGAAAATTAAATTCACCTTGAGGAGTTCGTTGCAGGGGTCTGCTCGGAGGTGGCAGCCATTCATCGACTTCTTCAAGAAGAATTAAACTGTCAGCAAAAGGCAGTGGGAGGTGTAAGGGGAGCACGAGAGAGACGAGTAACGGCAGGAGAACCAACAGAGGGGTGGTTGAGGAAGGCGGCACTGTTTGCGTAAGCCATGTTGGCTGGGGTTTTGTCCGGGGGGGGGGGGGGGGGGGGGGGGGGGGATTGTTGGCTGTATTGTTGTGTTTTTCTTTTTGTTGAAAATTTGATGTGTAAAATTGTTAAAATCATAAATGCCTCAGTAACATATTTTCTAAAAAAAAGAATCTTTATTACTGTCACAAGTAGGCTTACATTAAAGTTGCAATGAAGTTACTGTGAAAATATAACAGAACATACAGTGCAGAAGGAGGCCATTCGGCCCATCGAGTCAGCACCGACCCACGTAAGCCCTCACTCCCACCCTATCTCCGTAACCCAATAACCCCTCCTAACCTTTTTGGTCACTAAGGGCAATTTATCATGGCCAATCCACCTAACCTGCACATCTTTGGACTGTGGGAGGAAACCGGAGCACCCGGAGGAAACCCACGCAGACACGGGGAGAACGTGCAGACTCCGCGCAGACAGTGACCCAGCGGGGAATCGAACCTGGGACCCTGGTGCTGTGAAGCCACAGTGTTATCCACTTGTGCTACCGTGCTGCCCATAACAGCTGGCAGATTTACAGCAGGAAGCAGTAATCGGTAGGGCTGGCCCGGAGTCCATTTGAAATCAATACTGGCCGTGTCGTGAATCGAACCAGCAGCTGCGAGTGTGGTTTGCGAGGTGCCGCGTCAGGGCCCCGCAGCAGACAGGGAGCCTCAGTAAACATTGCCAGCTGGCCTCAGAGGGAAATGAGGGGCCCACGACAGCTGCAGCCCAGGCAGCAGATGGAATCGATTGGGAGGCAGCGCAGCAAGATGCACCCCCCCCCCCCCCCCCCCCCCCACCCCCACCGCTCCTCTCTCCTCCAGCCTCACTCTTTGGGTCCAATCTGACAGTCGGACTGACAAGTGGAATGAATCCCATTTTCCACATTTTACCTATCCAACCCCACCATTCTCCGAGATCCCTGCTCTGCTCCAGCCTCTTGGTCAACCCCAATTGCCTTGGCTCCATCAAAGGCCGATCCCGCCTTCAGCTGCCTCACCCTTAAGCGGTGGAATTCACTCGCTCACCTCCCTGCCTCGTGGAAGCATTCGCATCTCCTCCCGAATGCCCTTTAAAACCTGCCTCTTTAACCAACCGTTTGAATCACCATCTTACTGTTTCCAGTGTCAGTTTGTTTGATTACACTCTTGGGACTGCTGATTACATTAAAGATGCTAAATAGATTAAATCTACTTGTTTATTAACCGGTGCATTTACACCATGAGTTTGAGTTTGTCTTTAAGAATATATCCCTATCTATTTATCAGTTGCGCAATTCTACTGCACACAGTTACAGACAACCAGTTAGGGTCTTGGTTAGCTTACTGGGCTAAATCGCTGGCTTTGAAAGCAGACCAAGGTCGGCCAGCAGCACCGTTCAATTCCCGTACCAGCCTCCCCGAACAGGCGCCGGAATGTGGCAACTAGGGGCTTTTCACAGTAACTTCATTTGAAGCCTACTTGTGACAATAAGCGATTTTCATTTCTTTTTCACAATGTTAGCACTTTGATTTTCTTCAGCTTTCTGTCAGGTGTATTTCATCGCCTGTCAAGAGTTGTGCAACCGGTACGGGAGTGTCCCCTGTGAATCCCTCCCCTCGCCCCATGGCTCACTGGGTACAGACAAAGATTCTTAAGGAGCAGAAAGGTCACGGGCTTTGGCTGCCAGCTGTGTCGAGTTAACCTGTCTCAGCGGGGTCAGCAATGGCATGTCACAATTGCCTCATCATCGCTGGGCGAGGAAGGTGCAGGAGAAAAGTTGAAACTAGGAACAAACGGAGCCAAACCTGGGAATGCAACATGAGCCAGCCGGAATCTGCAAAGGAACTTAACTGGGCCAGCAGTGTAAGTACCGTTGGTGCAAGAGCAAATCCAAGACTGGGAATTCCGCAGTGAGTAACTGACCCCCTGACCACTTCAAGGCAAAGGTTAGGAGTATGCTGGAATACTTTTCCATTCGTCCAGCTGAGCTTAGCTCCAACAACACTCAAGAAGCTCGACGCCAATCAGCACCAAACAGCTCGCTCGATTGGCACCTCATCCACCACCTTAAACACGCACTCGCTCCACGGTGCACACTCCAGAAGACGCAGTGCAGAAACCCACCAAGGTTCTATTGACAGCACCTTCCACACCCACGACTACTATCACCGAGAGAGACAAAGGCAGCAGATGCATGGGAAAAGGGGGGGGGGGGGGGGGGGGGAGCGCCATCCCCTGGAGGTTCCCCGACACTGTGGGTGTAACAAGTACTCCCGCGGTTCAAGAAGGCGGCTCACCACAAGGGCAATTAGGGGTGGACAACGAATGCTGGCCAAGCCACAGATGAAAGCACTTTGAGAACAAATAAATTAGGGGGAAGAAAAAAAGGAAGTAATAGTCTACGGTTTTGGAGGGTGCATCCTGTTCCTGATTGCTTTCTCAAGATGCCAGAAATGAGGATGGTCAGGAATTAGCATCAGTCAGGATCAGTGACGTTCCCACATGGGAGAATTGTCCACAAACACTTCAGGCAGAATTCCCCCATCCTGTGGGTTTGGTGGAGGGCGGGACCGCAGAAACTAGCGGGAGCCAAAAGATCAGAAACACGTCGGCATAAAATGACGTTGCAATTCTCCCAACCGCCCGCCGTTCGGTCATCCCGCTGGTTAGTGCCGGAATGCCATTTGCATTCATTTGCATGAATGCTCATTAAAACAGCTGCCCAGTGGTGTCCCACAAGTCCTTTCAATCTTGCCTCACACACGTCGGTCTAAAACCCAATTGTTAAAGAGTGACGTGCACAAGCTGGTCCTGAGTTCGCAAGAGACTTCGAAGTGAGCGTAACAAAGCCTTTCTGCCATAGCGCTGTACTGCTCCTGATGTGCTGTTCACCATTCTGCCGGGGCAGACCGTTTCCTGCCCTCCATCACCAGCCCTCCATCCCCGAGCTGGTCTTCATGGTCAGCACCGTGCCGCTGAACCCATGGACCCTCTTGTTTCACCATCGCGGTTCAGTACTGGGGTTGGGGAGTACAGGAGCCTCCTTGCCCCCGGTGCCACACACCACTATCTGGACAGCACCGCACCGCAGCACCCATGCAGCAGCCGCAACAAAGGTCCAAAGTTGAACCAAGGGTGGAACATGAGGTGAGGCCATTGGGGGCGGGGGTGGTTCAAGGTAGGCGGGCTATGTAAGGGAGGGGAGGGGTGGAAATGGACGAGAGCGAGGGTTCGTGATGGCATGCAGAGGGGCAAGGAGGTGAATGCTGAAGAAGAACAATGGAAGGCAGAGGTAAGACCGGGGGGAGGAGAGCTGGGCCCCAACTGAGGCTGCATCAAAAGTTCACAAGCAAGGGGCCAAAGGGAGACCACATTGTTTACTGGAAGGGGGCACACAAAAGGCTTCAGATGCAGTTGGTAGGGGTCCAAGTGGGACATGGGCATCTTGCAGGTGATGGGCTCAGGGGAGGTTGGCTGAATGAAGGGACAGACTTCTTTTCCATCTGGTTTGCTGACACCCTGTATGTTCTGCTGAAGTCTGGTGGGCTGGAGAGATTGAGATGTGTGTGTCCTGGATGGATATTTAAAGATGGCGCCTTTGATGCCGTCAGTGGAGGGCGGATGGACGAATCAGATGGCGGCTCGCCAGGAGATTTGGAAGGGAACTTGCCTGTGCCTAATTAATGAGGTTCCAAAGTGCAGAATCTGGCGTGGGATCCTGCCATGCTGGCCAGCAGGAAAGGGGCCATCGCCACTGTATTTAATCTCACAAACAGAGAATGGCGCCCCTTAGAAGAAGAACGGACACTTGAACAAGGCATTAAAGGACGACCAAAGACTACAATTCAGAAAGAGAAAGAGGGCCAGCACATCCAGAGGATGGAGGTGAAAATGTTGAAAACAAGGAAACATGTAGCGCTGTGCCTGAACATCAGTTCAGACGTGTAAAGGCCTCCTGATCTGAGATTGGCCACTGTGCAGGACAACACTTTCCCAGTCTGCTGGGATTTCGATTCCATTTGGAAAGTCCACAGCACAGAAGTGTTTCGATCTGAATCACTCACATAGTCTTGTCTGTGGACACTTATTGGGCCATCTTTTGCCTGGGGTTTTCTGGGAGTCAACACTGTCAGCAGTTCCCCCCCCCCCCCCCCCCCCCCCCCCAACTGCTGCAACGGGGCAATTGGGAAATCATAGAAGGGCTGGCCACCATTACACCTCCTTAGATATTCGGGGCTGCGGAGCTGGAATTCTCAAATAATGGGGCAGCCCTCACTATCTCCGTGACCTCCTCCATCCTTACAATCCTCTGGGATCTCTGAGTCTGGTCTGTGCATCCCTGAATGTGATCACGTCACCACTGATGGCTGCGCTTTTCAGTTGCCCCAAGCCGTCAAGCTCTGGAATTCCTTCCCAAAAAACCTTTCCGCCTACTTTTCTTTTGTTCCTGAAAACCTGCCTCTTTGCACAAGCTTTTAATCATCTCCTCTAGCGCCGCTGCTAGGCGAGGTAACCAATATTGTTGATCACGCTCCTGTGAAGTGCCCCAAGACAGCTGCTGCTGTTGAGGTCGCTTCGTAGGATCCCAGAAAATTCCACCCAGGAAATATTAAACTCTTGCTCCTGCTCGTCTTGAACCCATTCATTTTGCATTTATCGCAGGCGGCTGATTCAAACAGATCTCACGGTTTTTGATTCAGACTAGGTCCACCAATGAGGCAACAAGTGTTAAAATCAGCAGTGTACAATCCTCTGATAGTCGCATAAAGGACACGTCTGCAAGTAAGAGATATAAACAAAGCTGCCTGCGTTTCGCTGGCATGTTTGCCAGGGCCTGTGAGATGTAGTTTGACGACTGCAGTCCGACAACAATACATTCAGTTAACACAAGTTCTGGAGCACATTGCTCTCACCCGGTTGGAGTGCAAACTCTATTCTCTCCATTATAATATCTGTTTACTCCAGTAAGTGAAAATAGGTGCTTCTGACTATCCTGTTCAAAGGACAGAATATATGGGCCTGCATACATGAAATGGCGGCACGGCGGCACAGTGGCTAGCACTGTTGCTTCACAGCTCCAGAGTCCCAGGTTCGATTCCCGGCTTGGGTCACTGTCTGTGCGGAGTCTGCACGTCCTCCCCGTGTGTGCGTGGGTTTCCTCCCACAGTCCAAAGATGTGCAGGTTAGGTGGATCGGCCATGATAAATTGCCCCCCTAGTGTCCAAAGGTTAGGTGCGGTTATGGGGATACTGTGGAGGTGTGGGGGTTAAGTAGGGTGCTCTTTCAAGGGCTGTTGTAGACTCAATGGGGCGAATGGCCTCCTTCTGCACTGTAAATTGAATGATTCTCTATGAAATACTGGTGATGCAAGAGTAAACATACACTTATTGAATTTAAATTTCACCATCTGCTGGGGTGGGATTTGAAACCGGTTCCCCACAGTAATACTGGTGGGTCTAGTCTCGTGACAATGCCACAACGCCACCACCTTCCCCTCACTTGAATTGGAGGCGGTATACAGCAACGGTCCACATTGGTCCCTGGGATGAGAAGGTTGTCCGACAATGGAAAGCTGTACAGATTGGTTAGATATTCACTGGAGGTCCAAAATATGAGAGGCAATCTCATTGAAAATTTTAAAATTCCGAGAGGGGCTTGACAGAATAGGGCACTCGCTGAAAGATTGTTTCCCCTGGTGGAGGAGTCTAAAACACTGGGGCAGCATCTTAGAGTAAAGGGTCAATTGTTTAGGACTGAGATGAGGAGAAATTACTTCAATGGAAGGATCGTGAATCTCTGGAATTCTCAACCCCAGAGGACTGTGGATGCACCATCGTGGAATATATTTAAGGCCGCGATAGATAGATTGTTGGTCTTTCAGAGAAATAAGGGATGTGGGAAGGGGGCAGGAAAGCAGAGTTAAATCCCAAGATCCGCCATGATGGTATTGAATGGCGGAGCAGGCCCGATGGGCCATGTCTACTCGTGGTCCCATTTCTTACGTTCTTTGTATCTGCACATTGTAGGTTTTTTAAAAACATCTTATATTTATTTTTGGGAGTGAGTTGGGCTTGACAGAAAACGAGTGTAAAAATGATAAATGCGGGAGAGACCAAATACCTTAAGGCCTGAAGATTAGGCTTAGATTTAAGGATCTCAGTTGAACTTGATAGCCTCAGGGGGAAGAGTGATGTTAATATAACCGTCGCCATTTCAAGGGAGCACAGGTTGAGAGATGGAACACCCAAAAAGCTGGAGAGTATTTAAATGTGGGAGGCGGTCAGTGGCGTGGCATCACCTCCTACTGGTCACTCAAATAAAAATAATGGCCCACATTTTGCTGTCAAATTAATGGTGAAGCTAGTGGCTCTCGGCATCGTTTATACACAAACGTATCTGCGGTGAGTTGCAGTTACGCAGCGAAACATTGTAGCCATCTAAGATGGACACCTGCAAAGGACCATGGGAATTATGGCCAACCCAGGACTCCGACAGATACAGAGTCTATGTGTATTTGAAACACAGGTAACCAGAACTGCTCATTTGCATTTAAATGGCCCATTTTCCCAGGACAATAGAACTCCAATCAAGAAACCGATACAGCCACAGACTGATCTGCGCCACTCCCTTTACTCAGAAAACACAACTGCCAAGGTCAATGACCACGAAGGACCTGCCCAGCCACCAAGGCACCCGCCCCTTTATTGGCCGAAATCGAAGACAGTGATCAGAGCCCTGTCGAACTATTGGGTCCACGGTTAAGGACCGCCCCAAAGAGCGCAAAATCCCAGAGGGATAAAAGAGGACACAGCCATGTGTTCTGTCTCTTTTGGATCCAGCCTGTGCCAACCCAATTGCAGCAGGAACAGCCAGTCAAGTTCAAGACCAACCATCGCTACCTGACGGATGTGTCCAGCAGAGACAGAGCCACTTCCTTCGAACCAGCCAAGGGAAATCCAGATAAAAGCCTTATCCATTTGCACAGTGCCGGTCGCCCTGAAGTTAAGTATAGGTTATTGTAGCTGATAGGTGTAGTTCAGCTCGTAGTAGATGTTGTGTTTGCATGTCGAGGTAACTCTTGTGTACGTAAATAAACCATCTTTTGAACTAACTAACTGGTTGTGTGGTCATTTGATCGATATAAGGGAAGGCCCGTGGTTCACCAACATCATTAATATTAGCAACAGTATTGGCAACGCTGTCGGGATCAAAAACAGGCAACAACGTGCATATCGGACAGTTGCTGTCCACGTTGTGTCGGTTTGCTTCACAAGTCCAAAGATGTGCAGGTTAGGTGGATTGGCCATGATAGATTGCCCTTAGTGTTGGGTGGGGTTACTGGGTTATGGGGATAAGGTGGAGGTGTTGACATTGGGTAGGGTGCTCTTTCCAAGAGCCGGTGCAGACTCGATGGGCCGAATGGCCTCCTTCTGCACTGCAAATTCTATGAAGCAGTGAGACGTTGCTGCATTCGCAGGCTTGATACAAACAAAAACCTATCACAGGGAGTGTTTTCCATTTCAATCTACGAGATGTGGCGAGTGTTAATCACTGAGCGTTTCTGTTCCGGTAGCGAAGCTGCTATTGGCTCCTGCGGTGCTCCACAAAGAAAAGGTGGTGACAGGAGGCAATGCATCAGGTTTATGGTGAACAGTTTCAGATCACCGCCATTCTCAATGGCCAATAAATAAAAGGGACTGCGCACGAGGCTGGGCCAAAGGCCCAAATCCATCCAAGCTTCGGAAAGCTGTGCTCAACTGTACCGTTCCGTCTCCTGTTCCCGCTGAACTCCGGTTCCTCAACACCCCCTCCCCTGCCTGAAGGTCCTCATTCAAATGATGGCTCTACTGCACATATCAGCCATTTGCAGCTGCCTAGACACGAGCTATTCAACTGCAAGGAGCACCACTGCTCAGCCATAATCTAATCTCACCCGTTACACACACAAAGTGGCGGAGGTTTTGGAGGGTGGGGGTCACTAAGTTAGGATTGCAGCTCACACTAATGGCCTTTAAGATCAATGGTGGCCAATGTTTGATCTTGCCAGGTTCCTGTCTGTATGTCTCAGTACCACATTGCATGGTATGTTTACACATTGGCTCATCAGAGGGACAACATTCTCACCTTTTCTGCGCATACATTTATATATACAGACAGGCACATACAGGTATACATGTGTGTGATATAAATATCCATACAATCATACATATACACACACACACAAGCAAGCAATTCACGCAAGCACATACACACATACATATATAGACACATTCAGGCACATACAAGCATACATGTGTGTGATATAAATATCCACACAATCATACATATACACAATCAAGCAATACACGCAAGCACATACATACATATATAAAAAAACACATACTGTTGTATGTTTTTCCTTAGGATTACTTCGGAAGGCAATCGGGTGCTTTTAGTTGATCTATGTATGGTGCTTTCACACTCCCAAATTTGGCATAGTGCAACATGGAAACCACTTTGCCATTCTTGGGAGTGTCAATCTGGTGTGAAAACCCGAACTGATTCCGGTATGGAGCCCGAAGTGACATTCCCTCTCCAGGAAGTACCACCCCGCATCATTCCAGGGATTTTACGGAGCGAAAGAAAAAAAAAAAACTCGTCTGATCTCGGAATGACTTTGAAGCGCAAGGAAAAAAGGCACAGGGAGAGGCCATTCAGCCCTCACAGCCCGTTCCAGCATTCAGTTAAACCGGTCAGTGACAATTTGTATTTGTTCAGCTAGTTTAATGTCGTCACGGGTCCCAATGCCCTTTCCAGCAGGCTACCAATGGACGAAGGTTATGACGTTTCTCTAAAATGAGGAATGTTGGTCTGTGTTCAAATCCAAAAGCACTGACATCTACGCGGGATCTGGGCCACATTGCTTGAAAGAACGACTCAATCGTGGCTTTCATAAAGGGATTGGGTAAGTGCCTGAATAGAAAGGAAATGCAGGCTTGGGGAGAGGGCAGGGAAATGGGATTGCTTCAGTTCCCTCTCGCCGGGGGGGCCAGCATGGACACGATGGGTAGAACGTCTTCCCTTTTGTCCTACAACCATTCTCTGGTGTTACGAACCAAAACAGGGGGACAGCACCATCCTTGCTGGCCTGCGTGGATTTGATCCTGAAAATCTGCTCAGCAGGGGTTATAATTCTCATCCTGTGCGATAGGGCTGATTAGTGTGGGAAATGGCCATCACGAGGCATTTCCCTTTGGGAAGGGAGCCATTAGTAACTAATTTATGACATTGCTGGTGAAAGTGCGTTAGCTTCACTGTGCCAACTGCGGGTTCTGCTCAATCCCTTTTGAAAGCATGCCAACAAATACCAGCTGTGTCCACTTCCAATGATCCATTTGCACAATATGCCAACTGTGAGTCGATTTCTCGGCAAATCCATCTGTGCAAGTGTAACAACTTTATCCATTGTACCAAGTGTGCCCCCTCCCCCCACCCCCCAAATACCTGTTGTGCCAACTGTCAGCATTCATCTATCACGACAGCTGTCGCTTGGTTGCCCGACTGAACACAAACCAGCTTGTGGATAGATGAGAGCGATTCACGTTTGATGTGTTGGAACTAGTCCCCTCGTTAATTAAAGCATCGATAATGTGGAGGTACGGGAAATTATCACGGCTCAGTAACAGTATCCACATCTCCATGACAACAGGAAAAGGGGGAAAAAACCACTGGGTGGGCAACTGAACAAAGAAAAGTACAGCACAGGAACAGGCCTTTCGGCCCTCCAAGCCTGTGCTGACCATGCTGCCTGTCTAAACTAAAATCTTCTGCACTTCCTGGGTCCGTATCCCTCTAACTAAACCAAACCCAATCCTATGCGTGTCCTTCCCAGCAAGAGTTACTGGACAACACTCCTAACGGGTGTTACGTTGGCCATCTGGGGTTGTTCCAGAATCTAGGAAGGTCTCAAACAGTGCACGCGCCAACTTTAGAGCCACCTTTTCAACAACCTTAGGATGTAGGCCATATTGGGGATCGGTTAGCTCAGCTGACTCGAGGGTTAGGGCTTGGCTCACAATAACGGCAACAGCGCTGGCTCAGTTCCCGTTCTGGCTGAGGTGGACACAGGACCTGCCTCCTCAGCCTGCCCGAGAGTGGGAGGCAATGGCAAATCGCCCCCGACAAAAATGCCAGAGAAAATGGCTCAGGCTGAAACATCAATCAGCAGACAATGAACCAACCTTCAGGCAGAGCACAGGTGATAATAATCATCACGGTGTGGGCCATCAGGTCCAAGGCATTTGTCAGCTTTTAGTCTCATTCACCTTTCTTTACTAATCCTCGCTCCCATTAGACACTGGATTCCCCACTGTCTCCGGGATGATTTTTTGTGTCTGTGAACGCAGATACAAAATACTTGCTTATATCTCTGCCATTTCTTTACTTCCCCATTGTAAGTTCTCCTGACTCAGCCTGGCCTCAGAGGTGCCTGGCGAACACGATGGCACAGTGGTTAGCATTGTTGCCTCACAGCGCCAGGGACCTGGGTTCAATTCCGGCCCCAGGTGACTGTCGGTGTGGAATTTGCACTTTTCCCCCCCCCCCCCCGTGTCTGCGTGGGTTTCCTCCGGGTGCTCCGGTTTCTTCCCACAGTCCATAGATGTTGATGTTGGGTGGATTGGCCATGCTAAATTGCCCCTTAAGAATCCAAAAATGTTATGTGGGATTACTGGTGTAACGGGGATAGGGTGGGGATGGGCCTAGGTGGGGTGCTCTTTCCAAGGGTTGGTGCAGACTCGATGGGCTGAATGGCATCCTTCTTCACAGTAGGGATTCGATGATTCCATGTGTACTTTCACAACTTTTCTTCTTTTTACATACTTGTACGTACAAGCTCTTACAATCAGTCTTATCTTTCTTGATAACTTACTTTTAGATTTCATTTTCTTAACCTTTCTCAATTTCTGGTCACCCGTTGCTGCTTTCTAAAATTCTCCCCAATCCTTGGGTTTACTATTCTTCGCGGTAATGTTCCAAACCTCACCTTTTCATTTCAAACTATCCGTAATCTCTTTACACAGCCACAAATTGATTGGTCACTTTTCCCGCTGGGAGCTTTTATTTCCCCTTGGAACGTATATGCAGTAAGAATGATTAATTATTTATTCAAATTTCTTTTGCTCATCCACTATCAAACCTTTCGATCTAATCCCTTAAACCACATCAGCCAACTCAAGTACGCCCCCCTCCTCCTCCCATACCTTTGCAATTGGCTTCATTTAGGTTTAATACTGTAGCTAAGGTTTTGGGTAGCTCACTCTCGAACCCACCGCCCCCAACCCCCACTTTTCCATTAGTTTTCTTTTCACGGGCGGCACGGTGGCGCAGAGGGTTAGCACTGTTGCCTCACGGCGCCGAGGTCCCAGGTTCGATCCCAGCTCTGGGTCACTGTCCGTGTGGAGTTTGCACATTCTCCCCGTGTCTGCGTGGGTTTCGCCCCCACAACCCAAAGATGCGCAGGTAGGCGGATTGGCCACGCTAAATGGACCCTTAATTGGAAAAAATGAATTGGGTACTCTAAATTTAAACTCTATATAAATATAAACTTTAAATCCCGGGCAGCACGGTGGCGCAGTGGGTTAGCCCTGTTGCCTCATGGCGCCGAGGTCCCAGGTTCGATCCCGGCTCTGGGTCACTGTCTGTGTGGAGTTTGCACATTCTCCCCGTGTTTGCGTGGGTTTCGCCCCCACAACCCCAAAAAATGTGCAGGGTCGGTGGATTGGCCACGCTAAATTGCCCCTTAATTGGAAAAAAAATGAATTGGGTACTCTAAATTTTTTTTTTAAATACTCTAAATCCCTTTGCACTGAATTCCTATTTTTGAGTTTGATTTGGGTTTGGTTTTGGGTTTGTCACGGGTGCCCACATACAGTGAAAAGTATTGTTCTGCGTACAGTCCAGACAGATCATTCCATACATGAAAAAACAATACATACGATGGACACACACTAAAAATACACAGAGATCGGGTGAAGCATACGGAGTGTAGTATTACTCAGTAGAGAAGATGCGTAGAGAGATCAGTTCAGTCCATATGAGGGTCGTTTCACCAAACTTCCAACTTTCACACCGTTGACCACACATGCTATGGGTCAGCAGATGCTGTTTAAATTTACAAATTATGAGTCAGACTCATGTTACCAATGATCAGCTTCCTGTGCACAGTAAGTAGTCCTTCTTCAAACACTCACTGCTAACTGCCAGAGGGGAAATTTCTTGTGATGTGCTGAGTAAACTTGCAAATTCTTTTCAACAGTCAAATTCAAAATGGTTAAACACAACCTCAGTTGTAGACTACTGGCCCACAACTACTTACCAGAAGAGCTCCACTTTAACCAGACTCTCAACCTAAAAGCTCTGGGTAGCCAGGGGGGTAATTTATAAATCCAGTTTTACACTGGCCAGAGTGTGGTGAATGAGATTCACACGGTATTATAATCTGTATATATGTATCAATATTGTAAGTGCAGTTGCACTACCTGACCACCAGGGGGAGTAGCTCTGGGAGTACTCGAGAGTTTGTACTGGGCTCCTCCCTTGGCTCCACCCAGGACTCCTCCCCCTGGAGCTGCTGTATAAAGATCCGTGCCACAGGGTCAGCCAGCCAGTTCACCAAAAGTTTAACGGCTAACAGGCTGGCTCTGTTGTAAGTATATTAAAACCGCTATTCTAATCCTACAAGCACGTGTCCGTAGAATTGTTGGTTCCAACACAGAGCATTCAGCAACCGACCGATCTGAGAAGCAGGAAAGGAAGTTTAAATTGTTTCAAAAGGAATGTACCCGAGGGGTGAAAATATCAACAATATCTCTACATAGATGCAAAGTATCTTTGTGCACTACTGGGTCTCCCAGATGGACTTTTTTATGCACACATACATGTGCGTATATAAAAATGGTGACGTTAGTTCACTGCCTATAATTAACTACAGACTTCAGACTAAACCACAACTTCCCACTTCTCACTAAAGTAGATGTCACTCAGCCCACACCTAAGTAGTATCCAGCGCCAGGACATCTCGATGGCTATTTCCCACACCGAGGATTCCATCCGGCCGTTCCCACACTCCCGGTGTGACACACACGGACTCCCAGTTTCCATTATCCTCGATGCTATCCAGGATCGATCTGGAGCCTCCAGGATTGGAAGGTCTCCAGCGCACAGTGAGCAAACCCAGCAGGAAGATCATCACTGGCATAATTAATAAAAGAAGGGTTTTCCCTTCTTCAAATAAGTTTCACGTATTATTTCCAAAGGTATTGGAGGGGGTGGGGGGGGGGGGGGGGGGCTGTTCCACTGACAGTCAGGATGAATTCAACTGAGTACCAGGAGTCTGTTTTCCCCTTTTAAACCAGCCTGGGATGTCTGGACGGTGGGCCAGATAGTGGGAGAGCGATGGCCACGTAATGGAGCCTCCAGGGGTCCATTCCACCAGAGTTGGCAAATGTGATCAGTACATCACATCTGCTACATAACATTAACTCTGAAGTGTGAAAAGTTGGGGGAGGGGGCCCATACTGGGTGAGGTGTTTTCGAGAAGAAGTGGAAGGGAGGAGTCTGGGAAGCAGGGTGGGGAGTAGGAGACCCAATGGTAACAGTGGACAGGGCTTGGAATAATGAGGATGGTGGATAGGAGATGGGGGGGGGGGGGGGGCAGCACAGTAGCGCAGTGGTTAGCCCTGCTGCCTCACGGCACCGAGGTCCCAGGTTCGATCCTGGCTCTGGGTCACTGTCCGTGTGGAGTTTGCACATTCTCCCCGTGTTTGTGTGGGTTTCGCCCCCACAACCCAAAGATGTGCAGGGAGGTGGATTGACCTCGATAAATTGCCCCTGAATTGGAAAAAATGAATTGGCTACTCTAAAAAAAAAATTTTTAAGGAGTGTGTGTGTGTGTGTGTGTGTGTTGGGGGGGGGGGGGGGGGGGGGGGGGGGGGAGAGCTGTTAGGATAGTTACGTGGAATGTGAGGGGTTTGTTGGAGGGAGGTTTTTCAGAGTCATCTTGGGGGTAGTGCTCGTGAACTTGGAACCAGGGCCCCTGGAAGCCATTTTTGGGGGGCAGGGGGGCAGAGGGGCGGTCTGGATCAGACGGCAGGCAGGTGCGGGGGCAGATGTTAGCCTTTGCCTCGCTGATTACCTGGAGGCGGGTTCTGTTGGGGTGGAGGTCAGCTTTTCCATCCTGTCACACGGCTTGGCAGGGGTTGAAGGAAGCGTTTCACAATTCAGGGAGGCTGTTTATTATGCACTTCCGAGAATTGGTTGCCATTGAAGATTGGGGAGAGGGGAAGGGGCAGTTAGCGGTATTGTTGTCTTTGGTTACACAGTTTACGGATTGTTAATTTGTGGGGTTTTTTCCTGGAATGTACAGGGGGATGTTTTGGTCTGTACATTGAGTGGGGGCGGCTTGTGTGTGGGGGATTGTTACTGTTTGTTTTTTCCATGGTTTATTGATGAAAATGATGGGAATAAGAAGATTTTTAAAGTAAATAAATAAATTTAGAGTACCCAATTGTTTTTTTCCCCCAATCAAGGGGCAATTTAGCGTGCCCAATCCACCTACCCGGCCCATCTTTGGGTTGTGAGGGTGAAGCCCATGCAGACACGGGTAGAATGTGCAAATTCCGCACGGGCAGTGACCCGAGGCTGGGATGGAACCCGGGACCTCGGCGCCGTGAGACAGCAGTGCTAACCACTGTGCCATCGTGCTGCCCATGTGATACTTTAATTCAAGAAGTATCTGGAATTAAAAGCTTAATGATGACCATTATGATGACGATTGCTGTAAAACCCTATCTGGTTCACTAATGCCCTTTAGGGAAGGAAATCTGCCATCTTACCTGGTCTGGCCTACATGCAACTCCAGATCCACAACAATGTGGGTGACTCTTAAATGTCCTCATGTCCAAGGGCAATCAGGGATGGGTAATGAATGCTGGCCCAGCCCACATCCCATGAATTAAAACAAAACTGGCCGAGTTGAGTTTTGTGCTCGTAATGTTTCACCGTAAATAAATGTAAGACTGGGTAAAGATTGGCTCCAGTATTGTGCTTCACAAACGGACTTTTGGGAATATCATGGTTATTTGTACGGTGGCAAACATACAGCAAAGCAAATGACCTATTTTGTTTTCCCAGATTTGGGGGCATGTTTATGGAGTGCACTCTGAGCCTGATCAGGATCAATCTGACATGAAGCATTAAGAGTCCTCAAATGAAACGTCAGTTTGAATAAGAGACTTTGGGACATTTACCTAATACCAATCGACGTCAAGAGCCCTTTTGTCAAAGTACATGGAGGGACCGGAAACCTTTGGGCTGTAAGTCTGACATGAAATGTGCATTACGAATATAATCTATTGTTGTAAGAGTTGCCTGTACTGTAATATAATTTGTAATGTCAAATCTGAATTGCCACATAATTATAATCTTACATTAACACTGCAATCAAGTTACTGTGAACATCCCATACTGTACGTTTTAAAATTTTATAAATAAAGCACATCTTTTTGTACAAAAAAACCTTTAATGCTGCATTTGGAAAGTGGCCAGATACTGAATGAAATTCCTCTGGTGGGCTGTGTGTAAATTGTTGTCAGTCTTAAGGTAATGAGTTGCCTTTCCTGTGCCACCCCGTGTTGGGATTCTTTTTTTTTAATTTAAAGTACCCAATTCATTTTTTCCAATTAAGGGGCAATTTAGCGTGGCCAATCCACCTAGCCTGCACATCTTTGGGTTGTGGGGGGAAAACCCACGCAAACACGGGGAGAACGTGCAAACTCCACACGGACAGTGACCCAGAGCCGGGATCGAACCTGGGACTTCGGCGCTCTGAGGCAGCAGGGCTAACCCACTGCGCCACCGTGCTGCCCCAGTGCTGGGATTATTAAGGAATTCTAGCAAGATAGCACAAGAACATAAAGGTTGCACGTTTGTGCATTGGCTCTTGGAAGACTTTGCCTGTCACTTATCCTTCCAAATAGTAACTTCAGACTTGTGACAATAAAAGGTGATTATTATTCTTACAATAAAGCTGTGATATAGTCACGAACAATGAGCAAGTAATCAAACCGGACAGAACAAAAACGGGCCCCACAGGTAAACGGCTGCCCTGCTCGAGTGAAGGGACGGAGAATATGGTGAGGAGGTGGATAAGTAGAGTTGGTACATCAAAAAGGGACAGAACTACTGGGTCCAATGGCCTCTGCCTGTTCGTAAACATTATGATCTTAGGCAACTGAACTAACTACTCCATCCTGAGAAATGTGTATTTCACTGAGGAGGACGGCCCTTGATAATTGTGTTGCTAATTTGCTGTGTTGACTCCATGGCTGAGCTTCGAACCACAGGTAGTCACATTCACCCATTCAGCACTGAGGAGGCAAGGGCATTCAATGTTTATAGGGTAAAGAACAAAATTTCAAGGCTGAGGGAAAAATATTAACTCGAACAAACATTTATTTCATAGTTCATTTACAGGACGTGGGCATCGCAGACCAGACCAGAATTTATTGCCCATCCCTAATTGCCCCTTGAGAAGGTGGTGGTGAGGGTGGCGCAGAGGTTAGCACTGCTGCCTCACGGCACCGAGGTCCCAGGTTCGATCCCGGCTCTGGGTCACTGTCCATGTGGAGTTTGAACATTCTCCCCGTGTCTGCGTGGGTTTTGCCCCCACAACCCAAAGATGCGGCGGGTAGGTGGAACAACCACGCTAAATTGCCCCTTAAATGAAAACAAATAGGTGATGGTGAGCTGCCTTCTTGAACTGCTACAATCCACATGGTGTAAGTACACCCACAGTGCTGTTAGGAAACATAGTAGGAGGCCATTCGGCCCTTCGAGCCTGCTCCGCCATTCATTATGATCATGGCTGATCATCCAACTCAACAGCCTAATCCTGCCTTCCCCTCCCTCCCTCATATCCTTTCATCCCCTTCGCCCCTTATATCTAACTGCTTCTTGTAAACATTCTCAACTGTAAACAGTTTTCTGTGGACAGCGAATTCCACTGGCTGACCACTCTCTGGGTGAAAAATCTCTTCTCGAGTCTGCCCTAAATAGTCTATCCTATATCCTCAGACAGTGACCCTGGTTCTGGACTCCCCCACCATCGGATGCATCCTTCCTGCTTCTACCCTGTGTAGCCCTGTTAGAATTATGATCCTCCACCCAACTCCAGCTCCTCAGTGACCTGAACTGGAGCTAGAGCTGGATGAACTTCGTATCATCCGGGAGGCAGAGGGGGTGATAAAGAAGAGGTAACCACACCCAAGGTGCAGGACAAAAGTAGCTGGGTTACAGTCAGGGGAAGGAAAATGAACGGGCAGACAGTGCAGGGATCTCTCGTGGCCGTTCCCCTTCAAAACAAGTATACTGTTTTGGATGCTGTGGGGGGGGGGGGGGGGGGGAAGGCCCTAGCGGCCAGGTCTCTGGCACTGAACCTAGCTCTGTGGCTCAGAAGGAAATGGGGGAAAATAGAAAAGCAGTAGTGATAGGAGACTCAACGGTTAGGGGAATGGATAGGAGATTCTGTGGTCGCGAACGAGACTCCCCGAAGGTATGTTACCTCCCAGTGCCAGGGATGTCTCGCAACAAGTCTACAGGATTCTTAATGGGGAGGCTGAGCAACCAGAAGTAGTGGTGCACATAGGCACCAACGACATAGCTAAGAAAAGGGATGAGGCTCTAAAAAGTGATTTTAGGGAGTTAGGTTGGAAGCTAAAGTGCAGGACAAGCAGAGTAGCGATCTCAGGATTGCTACCGGTGCCACGTGCAAGTGAGGCAAGGAACAGAGAGCGAGTGCAGCTGAACACGTAGCTACAGGGCTGTAGCAAGAGGGAAGGCTTCAGATATCTGGATCATTGGGATAACTTCTGGGGAGGTGGGACCTGTACCTGAAGGACGGATTGCACCTAAACTGGAAGGGCACCAATATCCTGGGTGGGAAGTTTGCTAGAGCGCTTCGGGAGGGTCTAAACTAGTTTAGCCCGGGCTGGGAACCTGAGCTATGGACCAGAGGGTAGGGTAGCTGTTGAACAGGCTGAAATAGTATGCAGCATGTTTGAGGAAGGATAAACAGTTGATAGGGCAAAGTTGCACTCAGTGGAATGGGTTAAAGTGTGTCTGTTTCAATGCAAGGAGTGTCAGGAATAAGGGAAATGAACTTAGAGCATGGATCAGTACTTGGAACTACGATGTTGTGGCCGTTACGGAGACATGGATTTCACAGGGGCAGGAATGGTTGTTAGATGTTCCGGGCTTTAGGTGCTTTCAGAAGAATAGGGAGGGAGGTAAAAGAGGAGGGGGGGGGGGGTGGCACTGTTAATTAGGGAGTGCACCACGGCTGCAGAAAAGGAGGTAGTTGAGAAGGGTTTGTCTACCGAGTCATTATGGGTGGAAGTCAGAAACAAGAAAGGAGCAGTCACTTTATTGGGAGTTTTCTATAGACCCCCCAATAGCAGCAGAGAGATAGAGGAACAGATTGGGCGTCAGATCTTGGAAAAGTGCAGAAGTAACAGAGTGTGGTCATGGGCGATTCAACTTCCTTAATATTAACTGGAACCTCCTTAGTGCAAATTGTTTGGATGGAGCAGATTTTGTCAGGTATGTCCAGGAAGGATTCCTGACTCAATGTGTAGATAGGCCGCCTGGGGGGGGGGGGGGGGGGGGGGCATATTGGACTTGGTGCTCGGCAACGAACCAGGCCAGGTGTCAGATGTCTCGGTGGAAGAGCATTTCGGTGACAGTGACCACAACTCCTTGACACTTACCATAGTCATGGAGAGGGTTAGGAACAGACAGTATGGGAAGGTATTTAATTAGGGGAGGGGAAATTATACTGCTATTAGACAGGAGCTGAGGAGCATAAAGTGGGAACAATTGTTCTTGGGGAATGCACAACAGTAATGTGGGAGTTGTTTAAGGAGCACTTGCTGCGAGTGCTGAATTGTTTTGTCCCACTGAGACGAGGAAGGAATGGTAAGGTGAAGGAGCCTTGGATGACAAGATAAGTGGAGCTTCTAGTCAAGAGGAAGAAGGAAGATTACATAAGGTTGAGGAAGCAAGGATCTGGCACGGCTCGAGAGGGTTACAAGGTAGCCAGGAAGGAATTCAAAAATGGACTGAGGCGAGCTAGAAGGGGGCATGAAAAAGACCTGGCGGGAAGGACTAGGGGAAACCCCAAGGCATTCTACACTTCTGTGAGAAATATCGGAGAGAGAGAGGAGGGAACTTGTGCCTAGAGTCTGAGGAGATGGGGGAGGCCCTAAATGAATATTTTGCTTCAGTATTCACTAAGGAGAGGGACCTTGTTGCTCATGAGAACAGTGTGAACCAGGTTAACAGACTCGAACATGTTGATATTAAGAAGGAGGATGTGCTGGAAATTTTGAAAAGCATCAGGATAGATAAGACCCTTGGGCCTGATGGGATATACCCAAGGTTACTATGGGAAGTGAGGGGGGGGGGGATTGCTGAGCCGTTGGCGTTTATTTTTGCGTCCTCACTCTCCACTGGAGTAGTACCGGATGATTGGAGGGAGGTGAATGTTGTTCCCCTGTTCAAGAAAGGGAATAGGGAAGTCCATGGAATTACAGATCCATCAGTCTTATGTCTGTGGTGAGCAAAATATTGGAAAGGATTCTGAGAGAGGAACAGATTATTTAGAAAAACATAGTTTGATTAAAGATAGACAGCATGGCTTTGTGAGGGGCAGGTCATGCTTCACAAGCCTCATTGAATTCTTTGAGGATGTGACGAGACACATTGATGAAGGTGGGGCAGTGGATGTTGTGTATATGGATTTCTGTCATGTGAGACTACCTTTAAGAAATGGGTGTTTAAGAAATGTACCTTTAAGAAATGAGTGTGTATCAGTGATATCAGAGTGTGGGTGGAGCTGGGCTGTCTGTCAGCTTTTTTACTTTCGTTTTAGGCTGTTTGCTGCAGGGTGTGTTTCAGTTTTGTTTTCAGTGTTGGAGCTGAAGCCAGACAAAGCAGGTGTACTGTTGTTCTCTCTGCCATGAAAAGACTATCTCTTGATCATTTGGTGAATTCAGAATTATAAATGTTTTCAGTAGTGAATGTAAACCTGATGTGCTTCTGTTAAAAGGCATTTCTTCTGGATGTTGTTTGGCAAGTTATTAAGGATTACTTAGTGTTGTATTCTTTGGGGGTTGTATTTGTATTGATGGTTGCTAAGATGTTCACTGTATGTTTTAAAACGGTTAACTTGAGTTCATAGAATAAACATTGTTTTGCTTTTAAAAATACTTTTCCATTTCTGCTGTACCACACCTGTAGAGTGGGCTGGGGCTCCCCATACCACAATCTATTAAAAGTTGTGGGTCAGGTGAACTCCATGGTACCCTGGCCCATAATATTTCAGTAAGGCATTTGATAAGGTTCCCCATGGTTGGCTCATTCAGAAAGTTAGGGGGCCTGGGATACAAGGAAATTTGGCTGTCTGGATACACAATTGGCTGGCCGAAAGAAGACAGCGGGTGGTAGTGGATGGAAAGTAATCCACCTGGAGGTCGGTGACCACTGGTGTCCCGCAATGATCTGTTTTGGACCTCTGCTCTTTGTGGTTTTTATAAATGACTTGGATGAGGAAGTGGAAGGGTGGGTTAGTAAGTTTGCCGATGACAGAAAGGTTGGGAGAGTTGTAGATAGTGGAGGGTTGTTGCAGGTTTCAACAGGACATTGACAGGATGCAGAGCTGGGCTGAGAAATGGCAGGTGGAGTTCAACCTTGATAAATGTGAAGTGATTCATTTTGGAAGGTCGAATTTGAATGTTGAATACAGGGTTAAAGGCAAGATTCTTGGAAGTGTGGAGAAAAAAAGGGATCTTGGGCTCCACGTTCATAGATCCCTCAAAGTTGCCACCCAGGTTGATAGGGTTGTTAAGACGACGTATGGTGTGTTGGTTTCATTAACAGGGGGGAATTGAGTTTAAGAGCCGCAAAGTTTTGCTGCAGCTTTGTAAAACCCTAGTTAGACCACGCTTGGAATATTGTGTTCAGTTCTGGTCGCCTCATTATAGGAAGGATGTGGATGTTTCGGAGAGGGTACAAATGGCGATTTACCAGGATGCTGCCCGGACTGGAGGGCATGTCTTATGGAGAAAGGTTGACAGAGCTAGGACTTTTCTCACTGGAGCGAAGAAGGAAGAGCGGTGACTTGACGCCTACACTGCACATCTTTGGGTTGTGGGTGGAGTTTGCACATTCTCCCCGTGTCCACGTGGGTTTCACACCCACAACCCAAGAGATGTGCAGGGTAGGTGGATTGGCCATGCTAAATTGCCCCTTAATTGGAAAAACAAAAATAATTGGGTACTCTAAATCTACGAAAAACTTTGGGTCGTGGGGGTGAAAACCTCACAGCTCGAGATGCTGGGCCCCAAACAAACATCGGGGTGATTGGAAGGCGTTGACTTAACCAATAAGTTCCGGTTACATCATAAAACGCAAGACAGAAACCAATGTGGTTTATAGGCATCACATGACCTTTGACATCAAATGAGAACCTTTTGGATTCCCTCCAGACCTTCCTGTCTGTAATGTACACTGGTGGAGTCACTGAAAGCAGCAAAGTCAATGACAGCTAAAAATATCATCGCTGTGGAATAAAATGGTCATGTTGTTTACAGACAACAAGAATAAGGGGACAGTTGTACAGCTGGACAGTCAAACGGTAGGAGTTTTCACACTATAGTCAAATAAACGCAAAATTATCTCTCAGAAAATTGGAACCGTGGTGTGTTTGGTTTAAGGAAAAACGAGCAAGCCTTGGTATTGACTGGTTACTGGTCTGAACTGGAATTCCATTTTTTTCGGTGTGCCAGACCAGTTCGGAACAGTCATTTCCCATGTTTTCCTCGTGTTTCCTTCAGAGAAAGAGAGAGCTGTTGTGCGAGATGAAGTAGAATATCTTCCTATGTTGTGTCACCTAGAGTCAGCCTCAAATACTCCCACCTCTTGAATGGTTGAGCACGAGATGAAGCTCTCTCTCTCTCTCTCCGTTTAGGCTCCATTTCGGAATAGCACCCATTCTGGTACCAGTGTGAACTTCCTGCATTTCCAACATCCCATCAGCTTTCATCTCCCTGTTAACTTGGCACAAGTTGCTGGCAATTGCTTTTCTTTATTTATTTATTTTTTTTAAAAACTGCATCTCCCACCAGGTCCTCGTCACTGCGTTCTTCCCGCCCATTTATCACTGGTGGGCTGCTGGACCTCCAACCCAAGCCGCCCTCAATCCCGCTCTGAACTCCGAGAAGATCTCGGAGAGGAGAGTTTCTGCTCTCAGCCCTTCCTTTTGGAGAGAAGTCCACCCCTGCCACTTTCCAAAGCATGGGGCGGTGGGGAGGGCTGATCCTGTATCCCATCTGTGCATCATCAAGAAGGCGCATCGCAGCCGTCCATGTCAAAGGGCAAACAAGGCTGACTGGGCAATTCATTTTTTTTTAAATTTAGAGTACCCAATTATTTTTCCCCAATTAAGGGGCAATTTAGTGTGGCCAATCCACCTAACCTGCACATCTTTGGGTTGTGGGGGCGAAATCCACACGGGGAGAACGTGCAAACTCCACATGACCCAGAGCTGGGATTCAAACCCGGGTCCTCAGCGCCATAGGCAGCAATGCTAACCACTGCGCCACCGTGCTGACCTGACCGAGAAACTTGCTGCCAAATCAACGCTGGCTCCAAAGCAAAACAATCTGGTAATCACGCAGCTAATTGAGGCCTATTCTGGTTACCACATCCAAATGTTAAGCTTCAGTATTTACTGTGTCAGAACATCTTTTTAAAATAAATTTAAAGTATCCGATTCTTTTTTCTCCCCAATTAAGGGGTAATTTAGCGTGGCCAATCCATCTACCCTGCACATCTTTGGTTTGTGGGGGTGAAACCCACGCAGACACGGGGAGAATGTGCAAACTCCACACGGACAGTGACCCAGAGCCAGGATTGAACCCGGTCCTTGGCGCCATGAGGCAGCAGTGCTAACTACTACGCCGCCGTGCCGTCCCGTGTCAGAACCTCTTATCGGCAAATCGAACATAAGATCACCCGTCCATCAAAAGTCACCAGAGTTAGATGTAAATAGACTGCTATCTTAACGTTGTCACGGTAACAATACAAGGCCAAATCTAGGCTAAATAGCAGGAGGTGGTTTCCTTTCCGTCTGGGGAATTGTCAATCTCTGGAACAGGCTGCTGTCCCAGATTGTGGACACAAATTCACTGAATTCTATCGAACGAGAGCCGGACCTGTTTCTGGCTGGGACGGAGGTCACCTCATACGAATGGTAGGTTACCGTGTAGAATTATCAGGGCTCGTGGTCCAGGTCCTGGGCTGGTGTTGATCACCGAAGAGGATCAGGGAGGAGTCTTACAGATCTTTCCCTCCGGATTGTCAGTATTTATTTTTGGGGGGGGGGGAAGCTTTGTGCTGTTGCAAAACTTTGTTCCACACAAATACATTAGTATCGCTCTCTTTAATCTTCACTTACTAAACTTGCAATCAATAAGAAAATGCAGCTGCTGATTTTGAAGGTGTTTCTAGCCGCCCTCTGCAGGGATACCTCACGGTGTAGGGGTACAAGGCCCAGGAGGGTTAGAAAGTTACAAATGGACATGAAGCAAGTGCATGCCCTTGCCATTAACCGTGTGTGATTCCAAGTCAAAACCAACAACCACAAATCCAATAAGACAATCTCTCCGACAGACAGGAGCGACAGGTTTTCATTATTATTCACCAGGAATATGGGGGAGAAACCCAACACACCTTCATTCATTTCGATTCACTCCAGCTAGTTGTTAGAGTATCAGAATTCCTAAATAATCCCATATTCCTGGCTAGAGAAGGCATCATGTTCCGCAACACTGTCTGGGAGGGGGGGGGGGGGGGGGGGGGGGGGGGAGGGGAGTTCGGCAGCTACGCCCTTTGTAACCTTCCTAGTTTTGCTCATTTTACAGTACATATTAACACAGAATGCACTGCTCAGACACAGGATATTGGTCAGGTCCTTTGCACAAGCATCCTCCTACCTTCATAGAATATCTATAGTGCAGAAGAAGGCCATTCGGCCCATCCAGTCTGCACCCACCCTTCGAAAGACCACCCTACCCAGGCCCAATCCCCCGCTACTCCATCTCACATGTCCTCGGATTCCTTTTGCCATCCTGTGTTTATCTACACTTCCCTTATCATTTGCTTGTTGCCTCAACGACTCATGGGTGGCACGGTAGCACAGTGATTGGCACAGCCAAGGTGCCAAGCTGGCATTTTCTGCATGCGAATGATCAGGCTGGGGGTTGTCTGGCGAGGGCGGGGACCCTCCCATATTGTGTTCAGGATTGGGGATGGGGGGGGAAAGAGATCTGGCTTTGTCTTGGGGTACTCAGACATAATTTTGTCTCGATCTCTCATTACAATGGGGCGTTCCTGCGAGCGGAGCTCCCCATTGTAAAAACGGGGATACGTCCGGCCGTGCGGACCCCGTTCACGCCCCTTATTCAGAGCAAGTCTGGTTGAATATCCATGTGTTTCTGGTATGGATACTGATATGACAGTTATTAATGATGGTATTGCGTTTCAGAGTCGCCAGGTATCAAACGATACCACCACAAGGTTTTACCAGATATCGATCAAAGACCAAACAACCACAAGAATTACTTCGACATGCAACATAAAACACTACAAGCTAAATTACACCTAACACTACAACAACCTGTACTTAACTTCAGGCACCCGGCTTTATGCAGAGGAACAAGGCCTTTGTTTGGATCTTGCATGGCTGAGTCTGGAGAAGTGACTTTGTTTCTGCTGGGCTCATCCATCTGGTAGCGATCGTTGGTCTTGAACTTGTCTTCTGGTCGTAATGCTACACTTGGTTTTAGGCGTAGGTCGGGGCCAAGAGAGACTGAACACATGGCTGTGTCTCTCCTTATCCTTCTGGGGTTTTGCACTCTTTGGGGCGGTCCTTAGCTTTGGACCCAATAATTCGACAGGCTTCAATCACTGCCTTCGATTTTGGCCAATAAAGGGGCAGGTGCCTTGATGGCGGGGCATGTCCTGAGCGGTCATTGACCTTGGCTTTTTGGGCTCCCTGAGCAAAGGGAGTGGCGCCGATTAGTCTGTATCGGTATCGGTTACCTGACTGCAGTCCTGTTGTTCTGGGGGAATGGGCTATTAGAATGCAAAGTAGCTGGGGGTTTCGATAGCGTCTAGTTATCGGAGTTGCCAATATACATAAGCTATGAGCGTCCGAGTCCTGGGTTGACCATATTTCCCATGGTCCTTTGCAGGTGGCCATATTTCCCGGGATCCTTTGTAAGTGGCCATCCCAGACGGCTACAGTTCCCTTTTGGGAAGATCGTGCCCAGTTTTTATATGGACAGTCTAGTTCAGTTTCTGATCAATGGTAACCCCCAAGGTGTTGATAATGGGGGATTCAATGATGGTAATGCCACTGAATGTCATGGGGAGATGTCTAGATTCTCTCTTATCTGGCACATGTGTGGCGCAACAGCCACTGACACGCGAGCACGTTGCAGGGGTGGGGTGGGGGGGGATGGCCTGAAAATATAAGTAGAGGCAGCAATTCAGAGTTTTGTCACTTCAACCCGCCCCAGTCTAGTGCAGAGCAGGAGCTGAACCACAGGGAGCCCAGTATTCAGGTCATGCTGCTGGCTCACTGTCAAACTGATCGCAGTATCATTTACTTGGGAGCATATTTTGGATGTCATGTCTGTAAATAGTTCACTTGCTCAGCCAGGGAAGGGGAAAGTGATTCCTGAGCACAGGGCTCGGGGCAACAACAAAAATAAAAGACCATTTGGCCACTTTGAATTCTTCACCTTGTGAGCTTCAAATGGCGCAGAACCCGGCAGAGCATCCATTTCGAAATGGCTAATTAACAGGTCGCAGCTGTCAGTCGGGTCAACGGAAAGGTTGGACGAGACTGAGATTTTCACAGCCCCATGGTGTGACCTCAACACAGCAAGGAAGGCAGGGCAAGTGGGAATGAGATTTACCACAAAGCTTTCTGCCCAATGTAGTCGGGTTTACTCAGAAGTACAGAGCTGAAGAAGTGCCGGATTGCCACCTCCGCTTCACTGGGACTGTGGAAGTCCTCAATCTGCCTCTTCAGGTGGATATTCTAACACTGTTTGAGCGGGGGGGGGGGGGGGGGGGGGGGGGGGGGTCTCCCTGCACTGGAGTGTTAAAAACACACTTGACTGCCAAAAGTAAAGCCATTGGAAAGCTGAAAGGGTAACTGTAAAACATCGCAGGGTTATGCTTACAGTGTTTCAGGAGTTCAAACGAAGGGCACACCCAGGACCAGGGAGAGGAATCATGGGCCGTGAGGCTCCTCCGGTTTCTAGGCCCCATAGTCCCCACTTTACCCCCCCCCCCGCCTCCCCCCCTCCCCCCTCCCCCCTCCCCCCTCCCTGCCTCCAATCATACAAGATATTATTTCCCCCTTTCAGGATTCATCAATCAATTCCCAAAACAATCACACACAAGTCCGAGTAAAATGACAATGCCCATTGTTGACATCTGATGACAAATAGCATTCGATATATATGGTTCATTAATGTTAAGAACAGCAATGATATAAAGCAGTGTTAGCCTGTTTGCGCCCTATTGGTAATCCCGCTGTGACTATTAAACAAAGCAGAGAACACAAATGCTACTTTAACAGCATTGTGCAATGTTGTTAATTTGACAGGAAAATACCCTATTATTTATTCATAATACTGTGCAGAAGACAACACTAATTTTAATGACTGCTTCAGCACTCATTAACATGCTCTGCACACTGCACCTTATGGACAAGATAACAGTACAACTCAGATCTTCTCAATTATGTAGTAGGAGACAGCATGATGGTACTCAATATGATTATTTCATAGAGGCGCCGAGGACCCAGGTTCGATCCCGGCCCCAGGTCACTGTCCATTCTCCCAGTGTCTTTTTTAAAAATATTCGTTTATGGAACGAAGGCATCGCAGACTGTACCAGAATCTATTGCCTGGAATTCCATGTCAGACAGATCGGGTAAGGATGGCAGATTTCCTTCCCTAAAGGATATTAGTGAACCAGATGGGTTTTTAGAACAATCAACAATGGTTCCATGGTCATCATTAGACTTTTTTAATTCCAGATATTTTATTGAGTTTAAATTCCATTATCTGCCGTGGTGGGATTTGAACCCAGGTCCCCAAGATCATTGTCCTGGGTCTCTGGATTACTAGACCAGCGACAGTACCACTGTACAACCGCCTCTTGCGTGGGTCTTGCCCCCACAATGATGTGCAAGTGAATTGGGCATGTTAAAAATTGTCCCTTAATTGGAAAATAACGAATTGGGTATTCCAAATTTTTTTTTTAAATTGAGAAGTGTGTGGTATTTAATTTTGCTGTACTAAACCTCAGTGAACCTTCCAACCTCAACCCCTCCAACTCCCCCTACCTCTCATCCCAACAACTCACATTCCCCTCCAGCCTCTCCCACCCTTGAAACATCCCCACTCCCTCTAAGCTCCTCCTCCCCCTCCAGCCTCCCGCCTACCCCCATCCAACTTCCTGCAACACTCCCCCAACCCCCCACAATATTCCCCCCCCCCTCCAACATACCGCCCATCCCCATTCAACTTTTGCCCACTCCCAGAAGCCTCCCTCCCACCCCCAACTCTCCCCCAACCTTCCAACCCACCCTCCTCAAACCTTTACCCCCCCCCATGCTCCTCCAACCTTACACCCGCCAACCCTCCAACCAAGCCCCCAACTCTCCTCAAAACTTTCCCCACCAACTTTCCCATCCATCCCTTCCAAAACTTCCCTCCAACCTCTCTCCCCCCCCCTTTCCCCCCCAGCCCCCTCCAACCTCCTCCTCTCCAACCCGGAATCTATTGGGTCTTTGTTCCTGATGTCTGGACATGGTTATCTATCTTTCTCCTGGAGCAACTCTTTGATTCCTGAATATCTACTCTTGATCTATCACACTTATCTCCATCCTGATGATT
Source organism: Scyliorhinus canicula (assembly GCF_902713615.1). Classification (NCBI taxonomy): domain Eukaryota; kingdom Metazoa; phylum Chordata; class Chondrichthyes; order Carcharhiniformes; family Scyliorhinidae; genus Scyliorhinus; species Scyliorhinus canicula. The sequence continues at coordinate 146,502,141 of NC_052157.1, read as the reverse complement.
CTTGTGACACGTGGAACTCTTTAGGGAGATGAATCGCGTATTTACTAACAGTCCTTCTTCAGTGCTGGCAGAGTAAACAAGTCACTGAAAGCTACCCTCGAAAGAACTGGACTCAATATAATGACAGATCCATGAGGCATCATAATACACCGTATGCATCTCCATAGCAACTAATTGTAAAACATTTTATCAACTTTTCTTTAATTAACTTTAATTCATTAAATTAATTAATTAAAGAAAACTTGATTTTCTTTTAAACTATTCCAGACTCTCCACAGATGGCTCCATCACTTTACAAAGTGAGTAGCTGAAGCAACCGATACAACTCCCGGTCTGGGACATTGGGACTGTGCAGAGTGGCAGGCCCCAGAGGTGGCCCATGAACTCCCGCCGAAAAATTAATTATTGCGGTGTGGACGACATAAACAAGGCTGTTTTTGATGTCCATCGCTCGCTGCCCCAAGGAGGCATCGGCCGACCCTCTCCTTGACCACAGCTGGCCACATGCCGATGGTGATGGTGTCAGATGGTGAAAAATGCTGGCACAGTGGACTATGACACTGGAGTAGCAGTGCAGAGGCCCAGGCGAACGCCCTGGGGACAAGGCTTCAAATCTCACCACGGCAGCTGGAGGAATTTTGAATTCAATTAATTAATTCCGTTTTATTGAAACAAAATCCCCAATTGAAAGCTAGTCTCAGTAATGGTGGCCAGGAAACCATCATTGATTGTAACAAAAATCCATCCGGTTCACTAATGACCTTCAGGGAAGGAAATTCGGCCAACTTATCTGGTCTGACTCTAGACCCACAGCAATGTGCTTGATTCTTCACGGCTCTCGAGGGCAATTAGGGAAGAGCAACAAATGTCGGCCTTGCCAGCAATGCCCACATCCCATAAAGGAATAAAAAATAGGTGATGTCTTGATGCTCATGGTAATTTTTTCTTTCTTTTTCTTTCTAAATTTAGAGTACCCAATTTATTTTTTTCCAATTAAGGGGCAATTTAGCGTGGCCAATCCAAATACCCTGCACATCTTTGGGTTGTGGGGGAGAAACCCACGCAGACATGGGGAGAATGTGCAAACTCCACCCAGAGCCGGGATGGAACCTGGGACCTCGGCGCCGTGAGGCAGCAGTGCTAACCACTGTGCCACCGTGCTATGCTGATGGTAATCCCCGGACAGGCGCCGGAATGTGGCGACTAGGGGCTTTTCACAGTAACTTCATTGAAGCCTACTCGTGACAATAAGCGATTTTCTTTTTTTTTTTCATTTTGCCATTCAAGCTGACCTGGAAATCTGTGCTGGTATTTTGCGGAGTTGAGGATGGTGGCTTATTCATCTGATTCCATTGCCTCTGAAGGTGGGTATTTGAGAGTGAGACACAACTTGGGGCTTCCCACGGGAATTTATCCGGATTTAACCACTGGCCAATTCCTCGCCTTATGTCTGCCACACTGCCCAGCTGACACTAATTGATGCGATCGCCTGATGCCCACCAGCTTCTGGGTTGAGACGGCCCAAAGGACCTTTTATAGCCATCAGCGAAAGAGGGCATTTGTTCTGCTACCCCCCCCCCCCCCCCACCCCACCCACCCACCCACCCTCTGGGATAGATTCTAATCCAGCTCCTAGAGGTTAAAGGTCAGCCAGTCCCTCAAACAGGGCCTAATAGCTAGCAGAAGGTTCGCTATCGGATCAGCCGGCTTCATGACGCAGTTGCCGTGGAAACTGGGACCCAGCTAATGAGATCGGCTGATAAAAACCAGACTCGGCTGGGAATGTGGCAGGAGGAATCCAGTGTCAAAATAAACTGGGAAAGTGAGCGACGTGACAGCCTCGCCAACAATCGCGGGCAACTGTGTACAAGGGTTTAAATCAGCGACAAGGCCTGTGATGAGGGCGTCGCAATGGGGCAGCTCCCGACGGCCGGTAAAATGTAAACTCTCTCTCTCACGCACACACAGCAGAAAGCTGCTCCGAGAGCTCCTTTGTTTTAATTGGCTTTCCAGGCGGGCGGGAAAATGTGAAGAATGTGGCCAGGAGGCTCCCACAGATCAAACAGCTCAGGGTGAGGCAGTGAAAGAGGAAGAAACCTTCGCATATTCCGAGCCAGCTCTCCAACTAACTCACTGCCTGCCACCATTGAAGCGACATCGCCACGGTGTACCAGCGCTGTGCCACATGGAGCAGACCCACTCTGCTCAGGACTTCCCCACCCTCGTTACTTATCCCGTCCTTGAAGATGGGGACCATGGCCTGAGCACAGTTGAGTCACAAGAATGGATTAGCTATTTAGGGCTGGGATGAGGAGAAATCCCTTCACTCAAAAGGATATGGTTTAGCTCACCAGGCTAAATCGCTGGCTTTTAAAGCAGACCAAGCAGGCCAGCAGCACGGTTCGATTCCCGTACCAGCCTCCCCGGACAGGTGCCGGAATGTGGCGACTAGGGGCTTTTCACAGTAACTTCATTGAAGCCTACTCGTGACAATAAGCGATTTTCATTTCATTTCATTTTCATATGGTCCAGAATTCTCTCACCTGGGGATAAGTTTTTTTTTAAAAAGTATTTTTATTAAGGTTTTGCAGAATTTTTTATAATAAAACAGACTGTGGATAAGTTATTGAATCTATTCAAGGTCGATAACGATGTTTGGATATTCGGGGATTAATGGATATAGGGTGCTGAGAGGTGGATTCTCTTTCCCTCTTTGGGCGGCCCAGTAGCACAGTGGCTAGCACTGTTGCTTCACAACGCCGGGGTCCCAGGTTCAATTCCCGGCTTGGGTCACTGCACGTTCTCCCCGTGTCTCTTCTTTTAATAAATTTAGAGTATCCAATTATATTTTTTACCAATTAAGGGGCAATTTAGTGTGGACGATCCACCTAACCTGCGCATCTTTGGGTTGTGGAGGTGAGACCCACGCAGGCACGGGGAGAATGTGCAAACTCCACACGGACAGTGATCCAGAGCCGGGATCGAACCTGGGAACTCTCGCTGTGAGGCAGCAGTGCTAACCACTGTGCCACCGTGCCAGCTATTCTCCCAGTGTCTGCGTCAGCTTCCTCCCACAAGTCCCGAAAGACGTGCTGGCAAGTAATTTGTATCTTATGAATTCTCCCTCCATGTACCCGAACAGGCGCCGGAATGTGGTGACTTGGGGCTTTTCACAGTAACTTCATTGTAGTGTTAATGTAAGCCTACTTATGACAATAAAGATTATTATTATTAGGATGTGGGCTTCTCAGGTTAGGCCGGCATTTATTGCCCAGCCCTAATTGCCCTTGAGAAGATGGTGCTGAGCTGCCTTCTTGAGCCACTGCAGTCCATGTGCTGTGGGTACACCGACAATGTTATAGGGAGGGAGGACTCTGACCCAGTGACAGTGAAGGAACAGCGATATAATGGGCTGGTTTAGCACAGTGGGCTAAACTGCTGGCTTGTAATGCAGAACAATGCCAGCAGCGCAGGTTCAATTCCCGTACCGGCCTCCCTGAACATGAGCGGGAATATGGCGACAAGGGGCTAGTGATTATTATTATGATTATTATATATTTCCATGTCAGGATGTTGAGTGGTTTGGAGGGGAACTTCCAGGTGGTGGTGTTCCCACGCATCTGCTACCCTTATCCTTAATCTAGGTGACAGAGGTCGCTGGTTTGGAAGATGCTGTCAAAGGAGCCTTGGCGAGTTGCTGCAGTGCATCTTGGAGACGGTACACACGGCTACCATTGTGCATCGGTGGCGGAGGGAATGAGTGTTCACGATAGGGGTTGGGGTGCCAATTACGTGGGCTGCTTCGTCCTGGGTGCGGATGAGCTTCTTGAATGTCATTGGAATTGCACAAGATCAGGACGATCAACCATAATTTTTTATTTTTTTTTATAAATTTAGATTACCCAATTATTTTTTCCAATTAAGGGGCAATTTAGCATGGCCAATCCACCTACTCTGCACATTTTTGGGTTGTGGGGGCGAAACCCACGCAGACACGGGGAGAATGTGCAAACTCCACACGGACAGTGACCCAGAGCCGGGATCGAACCTGGGACCTCAGCGCCGTGAGGCGGTTGTGCTAACCACTAGGCCACCGTGCTGCCCTCGATCAACCATAATAAGCGCGAATGGCAGTCTAGGTTCAAAGGGCTGAATGGCCTTCTCCTACATCTTGTGTTCTTACATAGAGGCAGCACCACACTAGCAGAGCAGTTTGTATTAGATCCAAGTTGGTTACTCTCTAATGTATCCCAGGTCCTAATAAATTCTCCGTGTACGTTTTTGGGATTTGCCCATTACGGTTCACAGTCCAACAGTCCTGTAAACACGCACTACATCCTCACACATGAATAATGAGTGTAGATAGGAAAAATATGCAACAAAATTAAACAGAAATGCAAGTAGAACTGGAATTGGAGCAAGCACAAATAGTAGGGATTCTGTGGATACCTATGGAGCAATGGAAATCGGGGATGCATATGAGGCTGGTTTAGCACAGTGGGCTAAACAGCTGACTTGCAATGCAGAACAAGGCCAGCAGCGCGGGTACAATTCCCGTACCGGCCTCCCCGAACAGGCGCTGGAATGTGGCGACTAGGGGCTTTTCACAGCAACTTCATTGAAGCCTACTTGTGACAATAAGCGATTATTATTATTATAGAAGAGCGGGGGTGGGTGTGGGCATGGGGAGATTACAGAGATAAGGGAGTGGGTGAGGGCTATGGTGGTTTGAAAACAAAGATGAGAATTTTAAAATCGGGCCACTGCTTAAGCGGGAGCCATCGTAGATGGGTGAGCACAGAGAGGCTGTACAAATGGAGTTAGGTCCCAGTCACGGCACAAGTAGCAAAGATTTGGGTGAGCTGATGTCTATGGAGGATGGGGGTTGAAGTGAAGATTGGCTGGAAAACATACACCGAGAATTTGGGGGGAGGGGGGAAAGAGGAGAAATTCTCAGGATGAATGGTCAGCCATTTAGGACTGAAACAAGGAGAAATCTCTTCCCTCAGAGGACTATGAATCTTTGGACTTCGCTAAGGGAGAGGGTAGAGCTGCCGAAGGGGAGTGAGTTCAGGTATCTGCAGGTTAGGGACTTTGCGCAAAAGGTCTGGAGGGGGTTCCCTAGGTTGCCGAGATACAGTCCAAAGACGTGCAGGTTAGGTGGATTGGCCATGATAAATTGTCCTTAGTGACTAAACAGGTTAGGGGGGGGGGGGTTATTGGTTTACGGGGATAGAGTGGAAATGAGGGCGTAAGTGGGTCGGCGCAGACTCGATGGACCTCCTTCTGCACTGGATGTTCTATGAAACACCCTGCTGGAGCAACTGCTGCTTCTGGATGTGGAAGGGGAGGGAAGAATTGGGGATATATATAAGTGGCTGGGGGAGCAGGGAGGCGAGTGGGTGGTGAAGATCAAAGAGAAATGGGAAGCGGAGTTGGGAATGGAGATCAATTGGGGAGTATGGAGTGAGGCACTGCGAAGGGTAAACGGGACCTCCTCTTGTGCAAGAATGACCCTGATACAGTTTAAGGTGATGCACAGGGTGCGTATGACTCGGGCGAGAATGAGTGGGTTCTTTCAGTGGGTAGCAGATGAGTGTGAGAGGTGTGGGCGGGGACCAGCGAATCTCGCGCACATGTTTTGGCGTTGTGAAAAATTGGGAAGATTCTGGGCGGAAATGTTCGTGGTCTTAGCCAGGATAGTGGAGGAGGAGGTGGACCCGGACCCTCTGGTGGCGATATTTGGGGTTTCAGAGAAGCCGGAGCTCATGGAGAGGACGGCTGATGTCTTGGCCTTCCCCTGTCTGATTGCACAGCGACAAATTTTACTGGAGTGGCGGTCGGCATCGGCACCGGGGGTAGCAGCATGGTTGGGTGACCTGTACGACTTCCTGCGGTTGGAGAAGATAAAGTATGAGTTAAGGGGCTCAGCGGGGGAGAGGGAGGGGGGGTGAAAGAGGGGAAAAATCGGGACAGACTGTATAGTTAAGTGTTGGGAAGTATGTTTCCTGGTGTGTTTATTTGCTGTAACCTGCTTTGATACATGTTTGTAATAAAATACATTTTTAAAAAAAAGAATCTTTGGAATTCTCTGCTGCAGAGGGCTATGGAATTTAGCTGATGAGCATACTCACGGCAGACATCTATAGAATTTTCTGGGCACAAAGGGAATCAAAGGATATGGGGATAGAGCGGGCAAGTGGAGGGCGGTCATCAGCCATGACCAACTGGCAGAGAAGGCCCGCGGTGCCATATGGCCTAAATCTTTTATTTCTTACATGTTTACATCTATATACATGGGATGTACAGCCCTGGAGATGAGAGTTTGTAAACATGCTGCCTTGTCAACAACAATGGTACATCTGGGATACATCCAGAGCACTAGTGGAGAGCCCGTCCCTCACTGGGATGACCGGGGAGAGTTTATTTGCTCTGTAATCAACAGCCCATCACTTTCCCGCGATTCTGAAAACAAATGCTGCCAATGTTCACAAGAAGTCAGATATAGATCAGGTTGGACAAGGATAGAAGGTTTCCTTGCTAAAAAGCAAACCGGTTTGGTTTTCCCGTCGATATTATTTCCAGACTTTCCTTTAAGAAAAACCTGTGAAGTGCCAGGCCAAGTTTTGAACTGGCGCTATTAATCCAGGCATCTGGATGGCTAAATCTGTAATGTAACCATTGTGGTGATATGCATCATCGTAAAGACACAAGGGGTTAATGTAAATACACTACGACTAAGTAAACACTAGAGGGAGCACCAAAGACCTGACATACAGACATACAGCTCATGAACACATAGAATAGGACACGACCAATGGGCAGTCAAGACACCCAGAGGTGACACTACCATAAGGGGGCATTACACAACCCATATACAAGGACAGGGCACACATGCTCCGTCTCTTTCCACAAGCGACACTTAGAGAGAAGGACAGGGGCAGATCAGAAGCATCACACCCACCGCATGGCTTAGAGCAGACTGGTTAGTTAGACTGAGTTACTATAGCAAGATTAGCAGGAGAGTCAAACTCATAGAGAACTGTGCTAATGGCTCAATAAATCACATTGAACTTACTTCAAAGTCTGGAGCACCTTTTGGTCAAAGCTGCATCAAGTTGCAGCCTGTGTTATCCCAGAATACTTAACACAACAACCATTAGTCCACCGACAACAATGTATTCATATAGCGCACTTGACGTAATAAAATGTGCCACGGTGCTTCGCAGGAGTGTTACAAAACAAAATACGACCCCGAGCCACGTGAGGAATTACTAGGTCAGGTGACCAAATGTTTGGCCAATGAGGGAGGTTTTAAAAGAGGGTCTTGAAGGAGAAAGCGAGGGGTTGGAGGAGATTGCCGAGATAGGGAGGGGCCAGGCCATGTGTAGCATTCTGGTGGAGAAAAGAGGTGATCAGCCCCAGGTGGGAATCAAAGGCTCCCCCCCCCCCCCCACACACTGTGTAACATGGAAAATAGAAGCAGGGGGAGGCCATTCGGCCCTTCGAGCCTGCTCTGCCATTCATTATGGCTGATCGTCATGTTCAATACCCTGATTCTGCCTTCCCCCCCCCCCATACCCCTTGATCTCTTTACCCCCAAGAGCCATAACTAATTCCTTCTTGAAATTACACAACGTTTTGGCCTCAACTACTTTCTGTGGTAGCGAATTCCACAGATTCACCACTCTCTGGGTGAAGAGATTTCTCCTCACCTCAGTCCTAAACGATTTCCCCCCTTATCCTCAAACTATGCCCCCCTGCGTTCTGGACTCCCCCACCATCGGGAACATTCTTTCGGAATCTACCCTGTCTAATCCTGTTCGAACTTTTCTCAGTTTCTATGAGATCCCCTCTCGCTCTTCTAAATTCCAATGAATACAATCGTACAGCTCTGTCCAAGGGTGCAAGGCAAACACAAACAGCCGCAAGCAAATGCGGCACAGAGATCAGGAATTCACTAGATGAAACACATGGATGTTCAAAAAAAAAATGTTTTAAAATCATCTGGTGCTTTCCGTCCGAGTGATGTTACTCAGCACGGAACTGAAAGATTTTTGTGGTTTCCCCTGAACATTCAGTGGAGCTAATCCAGTGAATAACTGAGCCTTAGGAAGGCCCCACAGTCACACTGCTCTGTACTGAACTTGGTCAGGAGAGCGGTAGGAGCCACTACACCCTTGGGTTTAGAAAGAGTTTCCGCTCACAATCACCTGTCCACTGGAAATGGATAGACATGGAAGTCGGGAAAGGCAGGGTGGGGTGGGGAAAGACAGGAACAGGCCAGAGTGTCCTAGTCAAATAGTCTCCAGATACTCAGGGGCAGATGGATGAAAAGCAGCCACATTGGCTTAGCTATCAGAGGGTGGGTGCCCTGTGAATCTGTGCCAGCCGGTTACCTGGACACGTGCTTTACTCACCTCTCTTGCACAAGGCCCAAAATGATCCAGATTTGTGTGTGTGTAAGAGGGAGAGAGAGACAGAGACATACAGTGGAGGGTGAGAGCTTAATGCAGATATATCAGAGAAGGAGTGTGTCAGAAATCTACAAATATAAGAAATAGACCAATGTGAATGCAGGTGAAAAAAGAGACAAAGATATAAAGATAAGTCTGGAAATACAAGAGACAATAGCATAGAGATAGCTCTGTACACACACACACACACACACACACACACACCCCTGGCAGACTGACACCAGAGAGGTATATACTGATCACAATGAGAGATATCCGCCCAGAATCCACAAAGAGAAAATAATACACTCGCTAAACAAGTGAGATGTGAAATCTCACTTCCCAGAACCTCGGGCGTGATTCTCCGCTCCCCACGCCGGGTGGGAGGGCCGGGAGACTCACGACACGCCCCCCTGGTGTCCCCCGCGATTCTCCCACCCCCCGCTCGGAAGAATCGCCGCTCGCCATTTTTCACGGCGACCGGCGATTCTCCGGCCCGGATGGGCCGAGCGGCCTGCCGTTCGCGACAGGTTCACGACAGCGGCAACCACACCTTGTCGCTGCCGTCGTGTACATGGGCGCCAAATGCCCGTTTGAAGCTTGTGGGGGGCAGAGAGGGGAGTGAGCACCACGGCCGTGCTCGGGAGGGGACTGGCCCGCGATCTGTGCCTACCGATCGTCGGGCCGGCGTCTCAAAGCGACGTACTCTTTCCCCTCCGCCGCCCCGCAAGATCAAGCCACCACGTCTTGCGGGGCACCGGAGGGGAAGATGGCAACCGTGCACGCGCTGGTTTGAGCCGTCAGCCGTCGTGACGTCAGCCGCGCGTCATTCTCAAGGCCCGGCGACCGAGAGTTACGGAGCGCCGCTCCTAGCCCCCCGGGTGGGGGTGAATAAGGTGAGAGGAGCGGCCTCCAAGGCCGTTGTGAAACTCAGCCGAGTTCACGACGACCTTCCCGACTTTTCACAGGAGCGGAGAATTCCGCCCCTAGGATCAGAATTTTAAAAAAAATAAATTTAGAATATCCAATTCATTTTTTTCCCCAACGAAGGGGTAATTTAGCGTGGCCAATCCATCTACCCCGCACATCTTTGAAAAATGAAATGAAAATCGCTTATTGTCACAAGTAGGCTTCAAATGAAGTTACTGCGGAAAGCTCCTAGTCGCCACATTCCGGCGCCTGCTTGGGGAGGCTGGTACGGGAATTGAACCCGCGCTTGCTGGCCTGCCTTGGTCTGCTTGGGTGCTGTAACTGTACCAACTCTCATCATTTTTGCAAACAGGAAGATGGCTCACAAAGAAGATTTCACAAAATGTGGAGCACTTCCATTCAGCCACCTCGCAGATAGAGCAAACCTTTCAAGAGATTCAATCGAAATTGGAAGTTGAGGATCGGGACTCCTAAACTCCAGAGTCCAGGCTCCCATCAACTTCCATTGTTGTTGCTCTGTGCTGGCAGAGACTGTGCATTGAGGACAATTATCGCACACCGGGACCATACCAAATCCCCAACAATCCCATCAGCCACTGTACATTTCATACTTCAAATTGTATTGGTTTTAGGGCAGCATAGTGGTTAGCAGAATGGCTTCACAGTGGCAGGGTCCCAGGTTCGATTCCCGGCTTGGGTCACTGTCTGTGCGGAGTCTGCACGTTCCCCCCTTGTCTGCGTGGGTTTCCTCCGGGTGCTCCAGTTTCCTCCCACAGTCCAAAGATGTGCAGAGGTCGGTGGATTGGCCATGATAAATTGCCCTATCGTGTTCAAAAAAGGTATGGTGGGGATAGGGTGGAGGTGTGGGCTTAGGTAGGGTGCTCTTTCCAAGGACCGGTGCAGACTCGATGGGCCGAATGGCCTCTTTCTGCACTGTAAATTCTGTGATTGTGATTTTGCAATTCTACCACTCAAAAGTGCTTCAGTCTCACAGCAAGTGAATCTTCTATACAATCAGTTACAAATTAAGAAGACTGCGAATTTATAGCAACAGATTCATGAAGCATAATTAACAATGGGAGCTAAAATTTAAAGTAGATTGTCTTCGCAGTTAAGTTCTATTTCTCCTTCTAATTTTCTTCCCATATTTCTCACTTCCTCTGCAGAAGGCACTGGTCAGAGTGAACAATTCGGCAGGTAGTGGCAAAGTTCCTGAACCTCACACCAGTATCCATTCCTTATCTGCAAATGTGCCGATTTGATGATGCAGGCATCAGTGCCAAGCCTACTCTTAAAATCATCCAACGTCCAAACGAATGCCCATAATATACCACAGCAATGAGAGGTCATATATGGCACTCTTCCTGATCTGTCCATTCAACATTGACTAGGCACCCAACCTTGAGATCCTCACTCATTGCTACGGTTACATTGTCCAGTTCTGGTCACCACACTTTAGGAAGGAGGTGAGGATTCTTGAGAGGGCGCAGAGGTGATTTATCAGAATGGTTCAAGGGATGAGGAATTTTAGAATCTTCATGGTGAGGTTGAAGAAGCTGGGGCCATTCTCCTTTGGGCAAAGGATATTGAGGGGAGATTTGATAGAGGTGTACACGATTAAGACAGGCTTAAGGCAGCACGCTAGCGCAGTGGTTGGCACTGCTGCATCACGGCGCTGAGGACCCGGGTTCAATCCCAGCCCCGGGTCACTTGCTGTGTGGAGTTTGCACATTCTCCCCGTGTCTGCGTGGGTCTCACCCCCACAACCCAAAAGATGTGCAGGGTAGGTGAATTTCCCCTTAATAGGAAAAAAACATAATTGGGTACTCTAAATTAACGCAGGTATAGATAAGGGTGACAAAGATAAGCGGTTCCCAGCAGCTGATGGTACAATGACTAGTGGGCCCAGATTTATGGTTCTGGGCAAGAGGTACAGGGGGATGTGAGTTTTGTAGTGGGTAATAATGACCACAAACCTACAAGGGGATTGGAAGTGGAGACGATGAATATTTTCAAAAGGAAATTAATTAAGTACTTTCAGGGCTACAGAGATATAACAGGAGGAACTGGACTGACTAGAATTCTCTCCAGAGAGCCGGCATGGACTCGATGGGCCGAATGGCCAGCTCTGGTAAAGTCTAGGACTCTTTTACAAGGTAGATGCAGCAGACTGCTCCCAACGATTGTGCAGTTAAAACCCAATGGCCATCGGTTTAGAACGAGAGTTAGAACAGAAAAGCTTAAATCCACAGAGTTGTGAGGCTGTGTAATCCTCTTCCAGGGTCAGGGGTCGAGGCAGAAACTGTGTTAATATTCACCATTATTATATTGGTAAGTGGATGAAGAAACAAGTGCTGAAACGAATGGAAGCGGGTTAGTCAATATGTTTCGACTTACTCACTCATGTGTCAGGCAAATGCCAGAGGCTGGTTGGGGCAAATGGCCTATTTTGATGCCTAGGTTTACTCATTAACCCCAGCCCTCCACCTACCACCACCCGTCCCCAGCCCCTACCCTACAGGGGGGTTTCATTTTTGTTACCCGGGTCTCAATTAGTATCTTTTTTGGAACCACTTGCTGTTCATCATCTTCCCAGGCTGGCAGATAGAATAGCCAAGGCCCACAACATCACCTCAAACACTCCCATCGTTAAACAGAGAGAGAGGGGGAGAGAGTGTTGGGGGGGGGGGGGGGGGGGGGGGGGGGAGAGAGGGAGAAAGAGAAAGATTGAGAGGGGGGAGAGAGGGAGAAAGAGAAAGAGTGAGAGGGGGGAGAGAGGGAGACAGAGAGAGAGGGAGGAGGGGGGGGGGGTTGAGAGAGAGGGAGGGGGTGAGAGAGAGAGGATAGAGAGAGAGAGAGAGAGAGAGGGAGAGAGAGAGAGAGAAAAGCCAAGAATAGAATAGATAGAATAGCCAAGGCCCACAATATCACCTCAAACACTCCCATCATTAAACAGAGAGGGACAGGGAGAAAGAGAGAGGGGGGTGAGAGAGAGAAAAGGACGGAGAGAGAGAGGGGGGAGAGAGGGAGAGAGAGGGAGAGGGACATGTAGCCACTATTCCATCAACCAAGTGTTATACAGCCCAGAGCGTTCTCCAGATCACAAGCCAAGTGTGGAAACATCCATAACACAAATGTCTCCAATTGGTTGCTGGGTGTTTTTTCACAGTTCATATGAAATTAATTTTTGAAGTCGATCCTTATAATGAAATCTCAACGGCAAGCTTTGCTTTCGATGCTTAGCACAGGGAAGCCTCGTATTCCAACACTTTGGGCAGTTTATGTATCCAGTTCCCGGGTGTGAAAGGACAGTGTTCAAAACCACTCCATCATCCAAATCCTCTTTTTCACATTTAATTTCCTGGATACACGGGCGAATGCACCGAAGGACAAGTTGAAATCCAGGCCATGATATACTGGAGCCAATGCTGGAGGCTCAAATCAAACCAGCTAGAAATGGTAACAATGCAATGAGGAACAGCTCCATAAATGGCAACGTGTCAGTAGAGGATTACTGGGGGTGCCCTAGATCCGCTCATACACATCAAAGTCAAGTTTTGAAAGGCTCATCAACCCATTTTGTCACCAAATGTTCTGCTCTCAGAACCACGTAAATTCAACAATGCTAATACCGTCGCTATGGTTACCACGCTACTGCTACAGTTAGAGCCAGGCTGAGCAGTAAAATAATTAGTTTCGATATTAGCAGATCTGAAAGAAATGGCCTCCATTGTCCGCGTCCCAAGTAGCCGCTCGGCAACCACTGAGCACATCAGGCCTGTGCAGCTCAAGGAAAGACCAGAGCTCATCCAAATAAAATAGGCCCAAAACTCCAGGCCTCACTGCCATTTAATCACTGCGCATCCAGACCCTGAAACTGGACGCCCTAAAACACTTCACTGAAACATTAAAATTCAATACTGAGCCACACAGGATAGGTGACATGCATGGGTTTTCAGACATATCTTAAAATTGGAGAGAGGACAACCACAGAGGTGAGGTTTTGGCAGGGGGTTCCAGACTGATGCGCAATCAATAACTACTGAAACGAGGATGTAGTCCAAATTGAAGGCTTTCATCGACAAGATGTTTCCCCAGCAGCTCGAGTACAGAAAAGGCAGGCTGCTGGGAAACACGGGCTCTTATACTCCGCCCCAATGGGCGGAGCTACCTTACACTCTGACCAATGAAATACAAACCCTTGGGCCAATGAGCAGCGAGTCTTCTCCACCAATGGTGGCTCAGCGCTCCCAGGTACCGTAGTACCTCTAGTCATACTACCCCACAGACTTTGGAGCTTTCGTCAAAGGGGTGAATAAACCCCGGGTGCTCAACAGGCCAAAACTAGAGGAGAACAGACATCTCCGAATCTTGTAGGGCTGGATGAGGTTACTGATCCACGATCAATTGCACGAAAGACTCAGATTGGTACCACTGAGGCTTTATTACAGTCAGATGCGTGGCCTCCTACTGCAGCTGGCGAAATGGCTGATCAGGAGGAGGACACGCATATTTATACGGCTCCTTGTGGGCGGAGCTAGCCGGCAGGGGCTACCGGCGAACCTGTGGTGCAGGCCCTACCTTACATCCCCTAATACTGGTGCACACAGAGGTTCACCACAGTTACAGAAATAGGGAGTGGTGACGGCTTTAAAAACAAGAATGAGAATTTTAACATTCAAGGCGTTGCCAGACCAGGAGCCAATGGGGATCAGCACGCCCAGGGCTGGAGTGTGTGACACGGGCAGCGGCGTCTTGGATGACCTCGGGTTTGTGGAGGGTGGTGATGGGAGGTCGGCCAGGAGACCATTGGAACGGTCAAGTCGAAAGGTTGACAACGGCACGGGCGAAGGGCTGAGGGGCTCACAGGAAGCCTTTCGAACAACGGGGTGGGGGTAACAGTGGACAACGGAAAAGGAGGGTTAAAAGGAAACAGACTTTGAGGGACGGAAGGCAAGGATCAAAGACGAAATTGGAGCGCAACGATTATTCACAACTCACCAGAGACCTTTTTCACTTCAAGAAACTGCAGGGCGTCAAGGCAAGGACTGCAGACTCCTTTAAATAGTCTGCCCAGTTTGTATGTAACGTAACGAAAGAGAAAATGCTGGAAAATCTCAGCAGGTCTGGCGGCATCTGTAGGGAGAGAAAATAGCCAACGTTTCGAGTCCGATGACTCTTTGTCAAAGCTGTATGTAACGTAAAGGCCCAACTGTGCAGTAAATAAATTGATGATTTTGATGATGTGAGACCCGGGGACAGTGGGATGAATTGGTCTAACTCGATGGGCCGAATGGCCTCCTTCTGCACTGTAAATTCTATGATTCTATGATTATGTTGAGTTCCGTCTTGCAAGGCCCTGCAATAAAGGGCGGTAGTTGGATTAGAACCATGCTGACCCAAACATGGATGAAGACACTATTCCGACTATAGGAAACTCCTGGAAACTTCTCCAAAGGGCAAAATGCAGCAGAAAAGATGAGGAAATTTGGAATGAAGCAGCTACATGGAGGCACAGGGTGGGGTTTGCGGATTTGTGCAGCAGGGGTGGAGACATTCATTCATGAGAGACAAACACTGGGGATTATCAAAACAGTTCACTGTCAATGAAGTACTTTTTCCACGTGTAGCCACAGTTATATCTGGGAAACAGGGGGGCGGGACTCTCTAATAACGGGGTGATGTCCCTACGCCTGCGGGAAAACGGGCGTGAATCACTCCGGACTTTTTTTCTAGGAAGTCTGGAGTGATTCTCCGTTTTTAAGGGTGCTTGCAGGGCCCCAGAGTGCTCCACGCAGCTCCGGCTGCCGATACGGGACCCTGCACTTCCAGCCGCGGGGCTGCACGGCAGACCCGCGCAATATGGCGGACCCACACAGGTCACACGGGTTGACGCCGAAGAAGGAGGCCACCCCCAGATCGCGCGCGCTTGCCGATCGGTGGCCCCGATCACAGGGCCTGGCCGTCGTGGAGGCCCCCCCCCCGGTGACGGATTCCCCCCCCCCCCACGGCGGCCACCGCAGCCGCGACTCCGAGCTCCTGCCGGGTGGAACCATACGTGAACCACGCCGGTGGGAACTCGGCCGGTTGTCCGCGGAGAATCGCCGCGGGGGGCCATTTCAACGGCCCCCGACCGGTGCTGCGTCGACTGCGCGCGCAACTGCCAGCGATTCCCCGGCCACCGGAGAATCGTGGGAAGGTGTTGGACCCTATCGCCGGTCCGACGCCCCATTCTCCGCCCCCGGGCACAATTGCGGTGTGGAAGAATCCCGGCCAGGGTATCCAATTAGCACACAGCTCCCACTGACAGCAATGTGATCATAAACAGATAAAAATGTTTTTGTGCTGTTGGTCGAGGGACGAATATTGATCAGGGTACACTGCCTGTGATGTTTGTCAATTTAAGGGCAACACAGCAGAGTAAGGGTCACCTGGTCTGGGAGTTTGGAATCACTCCACGGGGAGGAGTTCTCCTCGGCAGAGGTGTTTTAGAATTAGCTGCAAACATACTGCTGCTCTTGAAGATCATAAAATAAATCCCTCGTTGTTCATTAATGACGTCTCTGAAAGTGCGTTTTTACATCACCTCAGCTTTTCTTCAGTATGGAGCCATGGGATCTTCACATGCACCTGAGCAGGCACATGGGGCCTTGGTTCAACGTCTCCTCTGAATGTCACCGTCTCTGACAGTGCAGCACTGAACTGGAGTGTCGGCCTCGAGTCTTACGTTCAAGGAGTGGATCTCGAGCCTGAAACCTTGAGATACAGAGGCAAGAAGGCTACCAACTGAGCCATGACTGGTGCAGAAGACAGTGAAAGAAGTGGCGGAGATGCTTAGTGTGATGGAGATAGGCACCCCCCATTTGTAGTGCCCCCCCCCCCCCCAAAGTCTGAGGGCTGGTACGGTTGAGGTGGACATAGAAATGATGGCTTATAGAACAGTACAGCACAGAACAGGCCCTTCGGCCCTCGATGTTGTGCCGAGCAATGATCACCCTACTTAAACCCACGTAACCCGTATACCCGTAACCCAACAATCCCCCCATTAACCTTGCACTACGTTGCGTTGCGTTGCGTTAAATTGCGTTGCGAGGAACATCAGCTTAGTTGTTTGCAATGCCTAATAACACTACCTACACTCGCTGCATCGATCCTTACCTTCATCTACCATCCTGAACACCAGAAATAAATCTAGATAATCGGCCTTGGTAATGAGATTCCTGAAGCCTCAGGAACTGTCGCGTCAACTCATCGAGTGCAAAGGTCAATTCAACGATCAATACTCAAAATTTAAAATAATTCCTAACTCCCGGGAGTGCTGTGCCTACTTCACATGAAATGGATTAACCATCAGCAGTTGCCTACCCTGTAATAATCCGTCCATTTTGTGTGTGATTGTTCACACGGCCAAGATTTGTTCGACAGAGGAAACCCCAGGGGGTTGTTGTGGAGAGTCTGCTCGTAACTTTGGTGTCACATTTGATCCCGAGACCAGTTTCCAACCTCAGATTTGCAGCTTCACTTAATATTTTCCCACCCACGTTTGTACCATCGCCCAACTCCAGCCCGTCAGCTCCTGAGACCCTCACTCATGCCTTGGCAACCTTCAGATTAGACCATTCCAATGGCTGCTCTTCCACCTTCTACCCTCTGAAAACCTCAGCTCACCCACATCTCTGCCAATTTGTGGTGGCTCAAGGCCAATCCCACTCTCTTCCCATCCCTTGGCTCGCTGAATTACACTGGCTCACAATCAAGGAGCACCTTGATTTTAGAATTCTCATCATCGTTTTCAAATCACCCCGCCCCTCACCCATGACCTCAACCCCCCCCCTCCGCTCCACAACTCCCCATCCCCGCAACCCTCCAGCTCCACATCCCTGCTCTCCCAGCCACAACCCACACCACACTCCCCAGCCACAACCCACACCACACTCCCCAGCCAAAAACATGCCCCAGACCCACAAACCCCCCCCCCCACCCCCGTAACTCCCTGCAACCCTACAAACACCCCCAGCCCCACACATCCCCCAGCTCCACAACCCCCTCCAACCCCACCCCTGCCCCACAATCCAACAACCCGCAGCCCCACAACCCAGTCCAACCCCACGTCCCAGCCCCACACCTTGCCCCAGCCCCTCACCCCCCCACCAAGCACCCACCAACCCCCCCCCCCCCACCCACCCCACCAGCCCCTTCCAACCCACACACCCCTAGCCCGACAATCCAACAACCCGCAGCCCCACAACCCAGTCCAACCCCAACCCTGCCCCACAATCCTTTCCATCCCAGCCCCACACCCTGCTCCAGCCCCTCACCCCCCACCACCAAGCTCCCACCAACCCCCCCCACCCCCACCCACCCCGCCAGCCCCCTCCAAACTCGTAGCTCCCTCCACCCCACACCATCCACAACCCTCCAAGATATCTGCACTCCTCAAAAACTGCCTTCAGCTACCTAAGGCCCCAAGCCCTGCAATGCCCTCCCTTCACCCCTCCACCTTTAAGACGCTCCTTAAAACTTGGTTCTTTAACCAAGCATTTGGTCATCAGACCTAACATTCCCTAATGTGGCTCCAGGGTCCAGCTTTGTTTTAGAACGGTCCTGTGAAGCGCCTTGAGGCTTTTCAACACGTTAAAGGTGCTATATAAATGTAACTTGTCGTGTTAGCTGTTGTTAAGAGCTAGTGAACGTGAGGCTGTAACATGTCCGGTAAGATTCTGGCAGCAATGTTTTATCTGAATCTGCAGGCTCAGTTACTACCCAGAAATCACTCTCATTTCCAATATAAAGCAGTCAGCCTCAGGGGATCACAGGGGAGGGCAAGGGGAATGCTTCCTCTGGTTAGTTCCATCAGCAACTGGGGACACTGACCAGCCACTGTGGACACCGAGCATCGGTCCAGGTGCTGAATGGTAGCGTCAACTGGGACAGCAAACAGCAGCACAGGGACCAGCAGCACCATGGGCAGCGAGCGCCCAAGTGGACACCAAAATTTAAAAAACAGCCAGGGCGCCTGTGGAAACCCCCCCCCCCCCCCTTGGAAAGAACCTGCGAGGGGCAAATAGGCAGGGAAATCCAACAGGAAAAGAAAATGTGGGGGGCGCGGCACAGTGGCTAGACCTCACGGCGCCGAGGACCCGGGTTCTATCCCAGCTCTGGGTCACCGGCCGTGAGGAGTTTGCACATTCTCCCCGTGTCTGCGTGGGTTTCACCCCCACAACCCAAAAGATATGCAGGGTAGGTGGGTTGGCCACGCTAAATTTCCCCTTAATTGGAAAAAAATAAAGAATTGCTAAATTAAAAAAAAAAAAAATTTTTAAATGTGAACTACCATAACCAGGTCCGGCAAAGGCCACAGATTTTTCTGTGCCCGCCAAATTTGCCGAGCTCAGGGGTGACGTTCCCTCTGGCTGCTGGTGGGGGGTGGGGAGAGAGCAATAAACCAGGCACTGCTTCCAATCCGGATTTGCTCACCATCACTCCAATGGCACCGGTAAGGCTGGTCAGTGAGTGATGCAGGGCGATGGGGACCCCAGTGTATTTGAATGCCCCGAGTCCCTTTCTTGGTCACAAGAGGGCCAGAGTTGAAGGGTATGGGCTCCCTGAAGCTCAGGTGAAAAACATGTCACTGTCACTTTAACTGAAGCACTTCTTCCCAAATACTACCATTTATACAATAAATGTGGAATCAAACAGTAAAAGTATCAGGGAAACGTAAAGCTTGGGAGCGCAGAACGAAGCAGTCATACTTTCCCACAAGAGACGGTCAGCCATTTTTCTAGTGGGTAAATCCCCACCACAGGTGAATTGCAGTGCAGTACACTGCAATAGCCGAGCATTTTGTTATACTGCCCTCTCTGCTGGGGAGGTGTAATGTAAAGTGGTTCAATATTGGCTGCCTGCAGTTTGAGCGTGTGTCGTCTTCCTCAGTGCCGTACACAACACAAATAGCAGCACTCCTCACGACCCATCTCTCCCGCGGTGAACATATGGGAAACCCTTTACCCGTGAGTCTCGGCATCTGTCAGGGCAACAGATCACTGAACCACATGAAAATTGCCTTCGCTCAAAGGAGCCACACCAACCGTCTACAAAGCAGCTTATAAAATAAAGGAAACACATTAACAAAAGTGATACCATTGGAAGTTAACTCGGCGATCGGGCGAGGTTATCGACAAGGAGCATCGTGCCGCACGACAACATAGGGCCAACCTGCGGAGGATTTGCTTCCAACATCCGCGAACCAAATTGCCCAAAACGCCGCGACAGGAACGGAAATCAATCCGGTTTCCGCCACCACGCATGATCCTCCACAGAAAGGCAAGCAAATGCAGAGCAGGCCCCGACTTCAGAGCTGCCCTACCCTGCAGAGTCCACATGGCAGTATTTCCCAGCAGCCTTTGATAGGCTTCATGACGGAGTTATACAACAAACTTAACACAGCTTCAAGTGCTGGAAAACCTTGCGAACCGGCCCTGGGAGAAATGCAGGCTCAGCCTTGCGTGTTGTGGAACTCTTTTAACAGAACCAGTTGGAAACATTAGTGAAGTCCACTGCAAAGTCCCAACCTCGGGGGAGGGAGAGAAAGAAACAGAGACAGAGAGAGAAACAGAGGCAGAGAAAGATTGGCATTTATATAGAGCCTTTCACAGTCACCCAATGTCTCAAAGTGTTTTACAGCCAATTAAGTTCTTTCGAAGTGTAGTCACTGTTGTAATGTAGGAAAAGCAGCAGCCAATTCGGGCACAGCAAGCTCCCACAGACAGCAACATGATAATGATCAGATCATCTGTTTTATTGTGATGTTGATTGAGAGATAACTATTGGTCTGGACACTGGGGCTAACCCCCCCCCCCCCCCCCCCCCCTTCAGAATAGTGCCGTGGGATCTTTGACATCCACCCGAGCAGGCAGATAGGTCTCAGTTTAACTCCGCATCCAAAATATGCAGCATGCAGCACTGATTGGATTGGATTTGTTTATTGTCATGTGCACCGAGGTACAGTGAAAAGTATTTTTCTGCGAGCTGCTCAACAGATCATTTAGTACAACAGAAAAGAAAATACATAATAGGGCAACACAAGGTTCAACACAGAGGTGTGAGTGCTGACAACTGGGCAGGCAACAAGGGAGGGAGTGGGGGAGCGAGTGGGGGAGCGAGTGACTGAGTGAGTGAGTGAGTGAGAAACAGAGGGACAGGCACACAGAAAGGAAAGTGAGAGAGAGGAAGACAGACTGAAACAGAGAGAGACAGGCAGACGCAGAGTGGCTGAGCATATAGGCACCTTCAATGTCCTTCAGAGAATTCCCTGCACAAGATGGGAATCTCCCTCGGTGTGACAGTGAAACTAGCTGCAACTGAACTCCCCCAATTCTGTTCCTGCAAGCAGTTTCTCCGACTGCATGAAGCAGCTTGGGAAATTCACTTTAACCTTTTGGCTCATATAATGCATTTCTAACGAGTGCGTGTGCCTTGATCTGAAATAATTAGAAATGATGAAAATGCAACCTTGAGCTGCATGGAGTTAAAAATCAATGAAGCAGTCAGATTAATGGCACCTCCATTAACAGGCACCCTGCTGTCTTATACAGTCATGTCCAATAACTGCTCCCACACAAGAGAATATGGCCACTTCAGCAGTTATCGTCTCAGTCAAAGGAGCTAAAACTGAGGAAAGTGGAAGAATATTCGCACACCAATTCTTTATTTGCCGAGGGAAGTCCCTCCCACTGGGGTTTAAGGCTGTGTTCTGCTCGTGGGCCAAAGCGAAACGGAGACCGGATCACATGACAAACTTTCCTTTGAGTGATGGCATGCTGCCATCCCTTTAAGGTGCACTTACACCATTATCTATCTCATTGCTACGGCCTCCTGCTGTCTAAACCACATTCACCATTAACTCCAGCACAGTGGCAAAGGAAAACAAACTATTTTATTCCTAATGGCCTTACAGAAAACAACTTCCCAGTCTCCCTGAGGATATGGAAATGATTGCACAGTGGGAGCCAGGTACAAATATGTTGTGAGCTGTTTGCGCCTATTTAGCATTTTCACTTCAGAACTTCCCTAAAGAGCTTTTCAGCCAATAAAGTAGCTTCAAAGAGCTGTAGTGCTAGCGTAGGAAATGCGGCAGCCAATTTGTGCACAGTAAGATCCCACAAACAGAGCCAAACTAATGACCCGTTAGAGGGAGCACGGTAGCACAGTGGTTAGAACAATTGCCTCACAGCTCCAGGGTCCCAGGTTCGATTCCCGGCTTGGGTCGCTGTCTGTGCGGAGTCCCCACATTCTCCCCGTGTCTGCGTGGGTTTCCTCCGGGTGCTCCGGTTTCCTCCCACCGTCCAAAGATGTGCGGGTTAGGTGGATTGGCCATGATAAATTGCCTAAAAAGGGTAGGTGGGGTTGCTGGGTTGGGGGGATAGGGTGGAGGTGTGGGCTTAAGTATGGTGCTCTTTCCAAAGGCCAGTGCAGACCGCAATGGGCCGAATGGCCTCCTTCTGCATTGTAAATTCTATGATTTATGCGTCATTATCATAAACCATTCTGCTCGGATTTCAAAAACCAGTCAGCCTGCATTCTCGTCCCCTAAAATGTGCTGCACCTTCAAACCTGCATTTATACCAGAAATGCTGGCCTAATAAATCACAGAGTTTAATTACAATCTGAACCTGAAAATTACAGATCAGCCCACAACATGAGAAACACAAGTACTATTTTCGCCTTTCTAATTATTCAACAGGAAATCCGACAGGCAGGAGGCTCAGGATAAATTAAAGGAAATTCCTTGTGCTGTTCAAAGAGAATTCCTACCGGTTATATATGCTTGAAAGGAAGGGAAGCTGAACCCAAAGAAGTATCCCCCCCCTCCCCCCCCCCCCCCCCCCCACCCCACAGAGATGAGGCCAGGGTTTTGGAAAGAGAGAGAAATCAGTCACTCCCTTCCCGAAACCCCCTTCCTTTCCAAGCAGTCTCCTCTCTTTAATCCTGTGGTGAACGTGCTTCCCTTATGAAGTTGCAAGATCAGTGCCGAGGCCGAATGATACCCCCTCCCAGCTTAAGTACTGAACACTGGTGGCACAGTGGCACAGGGGTTAGCACCACTACCTCATAGCGCCAGGGACCTAGGTTAAATTCTGGCCTTGGGTAACCGTGTGTGGCGTTTGCACATTATCCCTGCGTCTGCGCGTGTTTCCTCTGGGAGCTCCAGTTTCCTCCCACAGTCCAACGATGTGCGGGTTAGACGGATTGGACATGATAAATTGCCCGTAGTGTCCAAAGGTGAGACGGGGTTATGGGGTTATAGGGAAGGATTGGTGGAGTGAGCCTGGGTGGGGTGTTCTTTCAGAGGGTGGGTGTCGACCCGATGGGCTGAATGGCCTCTTTCCGCACTGTAGGGATTTTCTATGAACACTCCCAAGATGAGGTATAGCCAACCTGGTGGTAACTCACTCATCTTCGAATGCCTGCTTTTGGGATTAAAAAGCGCAATTTTAAGAGGCCATTGTTTAAATGCTCAAATTCTTTCAGAGCAGTCTGTCCCCCAACATTTGACCCACATCATAGACTCCGAATGCCAGCAGAGCCCTACCGCTCCAACAAGAGAGGACCACTCCTCCACTCTGCAACAGTGAGGCCTTCTCTTCCCAAAATCCCGTTGAGCCATGTGATTAGGCTCACTAGAAAATTCATTGCATGTCATCTGCCAAAGTCCAAACTCAACAAACACAGCTTCCAGAAGTGTTCCAACTCAGCTCCTGGGCTGGAGAGGTGGAGTGTTCCACGTGGGGATAGAGTTGACACAATTGGGTACAAACTGATCTCATTTCCAGCCTTCGTTAAACTGGAGTTCCCGCTCAAACTTATCGACATATCTCCAACTCAAAAGCTGCCACAAACCCGCACAACTGGGTAACATTTTCAAATGTAAAATTTTTATTAAAAATATGTCCGCTTTAAAAATACCCCTCGATAGATTTAACTGACAACTAGATAAAGATTGATTCATTCAGCTGAAAATGGGCTTAATCACAAAGGAACTAGCAGTTTAAAATCACAGTATCAATCCATCACCTGAGAGTTATTCATAACAATAATCTTTATTTTCACAAGTAGGCGTACATTAACACTGCAATGAAGTGACTGTGAAAAGCCCCTAGTCACCACATTCTGGCACCGGAACCCAACAAGCACGTCTTTCGGGACCTGTGGGAGGAAACCGCAGCACTCATAGGAAACCCAAGCAGACACAGGGAGAACGTGCAGACTCCACACAGACAGTGACCCAAGCCGGGAATCAAACCTGGGACCCTGGAGCTGTGAAGCAACTGGGTTAAGCACTATGCTACCGTGCTGCCGCTCTGGCAGCTTCCGGTGCACTGTTTTTTCTTCAAACTAACGTCAAAGATAGCGGGCACTCGGGTGAACTGAGAGTGCGACTCAGCAGAGGCTGCAGGCGGTGAGGTTTAAATCTACACCCCCCTCGTTAATGTACACATCAAAGAGGAAAGTGGTTCCCCCTGTCTGCGTGGGTTTCGCCCCCACAACCCAAAAATGTGCAGAGTAGGTGGATTGGCCATGCTAAATTGCCCCTTAATTGGAAAAAATAATTGGCTAATCTAAATTTATTTAAAAAAAAGAGGAAAGTGGTAGCTGTGGCACAGGTGTTCGCGCCCTGGCCCTGAATCACAAGATTCCAGGTTCAAGTCCCATCCGGAACTTGAGCACAAAGATCAAAGTTGACACCTTAGTGCAGTGCTGAGGGAGTGTTGTACTGTCAAAGGCGCTGTCTTTTCAATAAATTGTTAAAGCCAGGCCCCAAATGCCTGCTCAGGGTGGACGTAAAAGACTAGTTCAAAGACGTGCTGGGGTGTTAGTCCTGGTCAACATTTATCCCTCGTGTAACATCACCAAAACGCAGATCCATGTGGTCATGATCACTCAAGAGCGGTGCTGATCGGAGATTGCAGAGTGCTTTTACACTACCCTTCCAAGAAGTGGCCGTAAAGCACTTGGAGACAGCCAATGGCTGTGGAAAGCGCTTGTGGTGAATGTAATTCACACTGTATTGTATTGTGTCCTTGTGGGCTCTGTCTGTGAGCCGTTGCGCGGCTCTGCCCACAGGGGGAGATGAGGAGCTTGTACAGGGCTCCACCCTCGGCTCCGCCCATGGCTCCACCCATGGCACTCCCACTACCGGAAGTATAAAGTGCTGCAGCCGTGTGAGCCTGCCCTCAGTTCTTCTGGTCGCAGGCAGGCTCAGTTGTAAGTCTATTAAAACCACAGTTTACTTCCGATCGTGTTCCAAGTGAATTGATGGTCACAACAGCGCTATATGAATGAATATTTTCCTTTTACGTCTGGATTTACTGGCATTTGGTGCCCTGGGCTTAGGGTCTGTCCACCGGGGGGGAGAGGGTGGGACTGGCTGGAAACATTGTCCTTTTCAAACCACCAGATTCAAACAGAACAAAGACACACAAGTCCAACTTGACCTCAGTAACCTGTGGATGCAGGGACTGACCTTTGGGGAGCATCACGTGCCACAGTTCTAGCTCATTGCCAGGATTTTTTTTGTTTCTGTTTTCACACAGGCACAACCCATCCAAGAGGTTTCCTATTTAGTTTGCCCTGATCTTTAAATTCAATATGTAAATATAAATCGGGGAAACAATGAAGAGTTCCCCTCCCTGCTGAGCGAACTGGATAGGAGATGAAAAACAAGGGATTAGAAAAGGTAGGAACATCTCAAAAGTGGCCAAATCGTGAATGGAAACCACTGGGGAATTTTTCCGCCCTCCTGTAGATATTGGACCGTTTTCAGGTGACTGTGTGCGACTAATACTGACACATCCTTGTGGCTGAACTGCGAAATAACCTCCCAAGCGCCTCACCTGACCATACTATCAACCCGCTGGCCCACTGTAAAACTATACAGCCCAGGAGGAGGCTATTCGGCCCATCATATGGGCGCCAGCTCGGTGAAAGAACCTCACTTCCCCAGCGTCTCTTGCCTATCGATTGGTTATGGGGTTGAGGACAGTGGAGAGCAGCGAGCCTCGCTCACTTGATGCCTAAACTAAACATGGATAAAATCACCACAGGATTGTTCTACCAGCAAAAACAGAATCACAGCACAACACCCCAGCTAACGTTAAAAAGTGTGCAAGGCAGAAAATAATGTCTTCTGTGAGGAGTAACAAAGAAGAGCAGCTGAGAAGGCTGGAACTTCTAAAGATGACATTTCTTAAAAAGGGAAGGTTCCCAGATATTCCCCACCTCAAGGACCATGGACATGTTTGCTGTGCTCGACATAGGCATAGTGGTAATCTCCAAAATGCCCAACCACCAGTTTAATGCTTCTTGTCTACTAGTCTCAACAACTCAGAATCGCTGGCAGTGGTTTACTGCTTACAACTCCGCCACTTCAGTTCAAACAACATGGCGGCACAGTGCTTAGC
The DNA here is from genome assembly GCF_902713615.1 of Scyliorhinus canicula. NCBI lineage: Eukaryota > Metazoa > Chordata > Chondrichthyes > Carcharhiniformes > Scyliorhinidae > Scyliorhinus > Scyliorhinus canicula. Next base: position 146,476,295 of record NC_052157.1, on the reverse strand, counting down.
ACTGCTGCCTCACAGCGCCAGGGACCCGGGTTCGACTCCGGCCTCGGGTGACTGTCTCTGTGGAGTTTGCACTTTCTCCCCACGTCTGTGTGGGTTTCCTCCGGGTGCTCCGGCTTCATCCCACAGTCCAAAGATGTGAAAATTATAATAGTAATAATCGCTTATTGTCACGAGTAGGCTTCAATGAAGTTACTGTGAGAAGCCCCTAGTCGCCACATTCCGGCGCCTGTTCATGGAGGCTGGAACGGGAATTGAACCCGTGCTGCTGGTCGTCTTGTTCAACATTACAAGCCAGCTGTCTTAGCCCATTGTGCTAAACCAGCCCCCCTAAATTAGGTGGGGTTCTGGGGGGGGGGGGGGGGGGGGGGGGGGGGGGGGGGGGGGAGTGGGCCTGGATAGAGTGCTCTTCCGGAGGGCCGGTGCAGACCCGATGGGCCGAATGGCTCCTTTTTGCACTGTAGGGATTCTATGGACTGCCTGGCCTGCTGGAAATTTGGACCCAATCATATCCGGCAGCCACTTAAATGGATTTTCTGCAGCTCCTCCTGATAGCAAAAGCTTCGCCTGTGAAACCACTAAAGTGTCTGTCCACCACCCACCTCCCCCAATCCTCTCCCATGACACAGCTCAGCGGGTACGTTCCACGCGATGAGGAACTGAACCATTTAAACAGGAAGATCTCAGGCTCGACTTCCCATTCTGCGCAGATCTCGTGCACGGTCAGCAATGAACGGAGTGCTAAAATTAACCTCAGCAATCGTCTGGCTGGGGAAAGGGGTGGGGGGTTTGGAGAGGGGGGTCAGTAAATCAGCCAGAATTTCTACTAAGGACCGTGCATTGGGTACTTTGTGCACTTCGTCAATGCTCCCGAGAATGGGCATTTAAAAATTGGCACCAAAAAGGCTGCCGGTGCCCTTTGATCTCTGGGCAAAGAGTCAACACGGGTCTAAAATGGGCGGCACGGTAGCACAATGGTTATCACTGCTGCCTCACCGTGCCAGGGACCCGGGTGCGCTTCCAGCTTCGGGTGACTGTCTGTGTGGAGTCTGCACGTTCTCCCCGTGTCTGTTTGGGTTTCCTCCGGGTGCCCCAGTTTCCTCCCACAGTCCAAAGATGTGCAGGTTAGGTGGGTCTATGGGGATTGGGCAGGGGAACGGATCAAGCTGGGGTGCTCTTTGAGAGGGTCGGTGCAGACTCAATGGGCTTTTTCTGCACTGTAGGGATTCTATGAAGATGTGGTGGGATGAAAATAGGTGGGCACAAATCATCCCCCCCCATTGAAAAATCCATCCTCGAGAGACCTTTGCCTCTAAATTAAACAACTCGAGTTAGCTTGGGAACTTGGGAGTGTTCGTGCGCTAACAGCCCCCGACCTGTCCTAACCTGCACTGAATTATGAACGTTCTGGGTCTGTACAATTCCTCACTGAAATAAAAAACTTCACATCAAACACATACATTCCTGAAACACAAAAAAAGAAATTGCGTCCTTCACCCATTTAATTTTTGTTGGAAGCAAACTTTGCGTGAAAGCTGCTTCTAATTATTTGCATTGAACCCATGAGACACAGCCAGTTGGCTGCTTCACGTTTTAGCTTTTTTTTTCTTAAATAAAAAATTGAGGCCTTTGTGATCTGTGATCCATGTTGTGGCTGTTTTAATTGTTCGTATGACTGTACCGCCCGACTGCAAGGTCTTTTGATCATTTCCCCCCTCCCCTTCCCGCCACCCGGACTTTATTTAAAGTTCCTGAGATAAAGATAAGAAGTGTACATTTTTACTTTAATTAATGGAAGAACAGGCCTTCAAAGCACTTATTAAGAGAGAGAGAGAGAGAGAGTTGGGATAGGTTTTTGACGTAATTGAAGTGCAATATTGGAGACTGGAGGCTCTGTCTGAGTGACAAACAGATCCCGCCCCTTGGTATGGTGCTGAGCCAGAGAGCCCAGGAAGATCCCATGGTCAATGTCTGTAGTTTGTGCTGCGATAGCTGATCCGAGGAGGGTAACGAGAGGAAAGGTGGGGCAAGTGGAAAGGAATGAGAATGTCATAGAAATACACACTTTGAAAAAAAAACTTTGGCCAGGTATCACAATGCAAATTCCTGAAGTTTTGGAATGGACGGGGAAGGTGTGTAGGTTAGGTGTGGTTACGGGGATTGAGCAGACTACCACACGCCTGGGTAGGGCGTTCTTTCACAGGTGGGCCGAATGGCCTCCTGCCGCACTGTAGGGATTCTATGGAACCTTATCGCCGTTCCTTCACTGTCACCGAATCAAAATCCTGGAACTCTCTCCCTAACAGCACTATGGGTGTTCCTACAGCAGATGGACTGCCGCGGGTCGAGCGAGCAGCTCACCACCACCTTCTCAAGGGCAATTGGGGATGGACAATAAAACTGCTGGCTGAGGCAGGGACACCTCTATCCCATGAATGAGTGAATAGTTTTAGAAAACGCTGACATTTCTGTGCAGTAATGAGGGAGAAAGGTTCTGGGGAAGGATGGAGTGGGTCAGTTGGAGAGGACACAAGAACAATGAAGACGTTCTCAGGGTGGGAGAGGAGAGATCGCTTGTCAACATCATCAAGAAAAGGCAACAAGGTTGAATTGGTCAAACTCTAAGGCATAAGAACTGACCGAGAAGATAAAAGGGATGGAAAACGAGAGGGGAAAAAATAAAGCGATAATGTTCGGCAAGGAATCGAAAATGGGAGGCTCCGACTGGGAAGCGGCAAACCGTGAATTGTGGAGAAATGAGTAGAGGTTCTGCCCCGGATGACCTCCACCAATGAGGGAGCACTGGCTTGTCAAACGTTGGAAGAAATATTGAATAAAGGCCCGGGGACATGTAAAGATCCCAAGGTGTCATTTGAAGAAGAGCAGGGGATTCAGTCCTGGCCAACATCAGCAAACAAAGACGTGCAGGTTAGGCGAAGTGGCCATGCTAAATTGCCCTTAGTGTCCAAACAAAAAAGGTTTGGTGGTGTTACTGGGTTATGGGGTTAGGGTGGAGGTGTGGGCTTAATAGGGTGCTCTTTCCAAGGGCCGGTGCAGTCTCGATGGGCCGAGTGGCCTCCTTCTGCACTGTAAATTCTATGATTCGATTAACAACAGCAAAAGCAAATTAACTGGCCATACAATCCAGTTATTGTGTGTGGCACCTTGCTGTGCGCAAGCTGGCTGCCACACTGGCCTATACGACTACAGTATATTATGGGATAATGTGAACTTGTCCACTTTGGCAGGAACAATAGAAAAGCAGAATAGTATCAAAATGGAGAGAGGTTTCAGAGCTCAGTGGTACAGAGGGATCTGGATGTCATGATACACGAAACACAAAGACATTAGAATGTAGGTAAAGCAAGTGATTCGGGAGGCAAATGGAACGTTGTCATTTATTGCAATGGGAATGGAATATAAAAGCAGGGATGTTTTGCTATAGTTTTACAGGATGCTGGTGAGGGCTCATCTGGCGTACTATGTACAGTTTTATTCTCCTTGTTTAAGAATAATATAAATGCTTCAGAAGCAGCTGAGAGGAGACGGATGCCTGGTATGCAGTGGGGTTATCTTATGAGGAAAGATTGGACAGGCTGGCCGTATGTGAACATAGAACATAGAACATTACAACGCAGTACGGGCCCTTCGGCCCTTGATGTTGCGCCGACCCGTGAAACCATCTGAAGCCTATCTGACCTACACTATAGAACATAGAATAAAGTTTATTCATAGTTTAGAATAATTTTTTTTAAAAAATAAATTTAGAGTACCCAATTAATTTTTTCCAATTAAGGGGGCAATTTAGCGTGGCCAATCCACCTAACCTGCACATTTTTGGGTTGTGGGGGCGAAACCCACGCAAACACGGGGAGAATGTGCAAACTCCACACGGACAGTGACCCAGAGCCGGGATCGAACCTGGGACCTCGGCGCCGCGAGACTGCTGTGCTATCCACTGAGCCACCGTGCTGCCCATAGTTTAGAATAATGAGACGTGATCTTACAGAAGCCACGGAATCCGTACAGTGCAGAAGGAGGCCATTTGGCCCATCGAATCTGCACCAACCTTCCAAAGGAGCACTACCTAGGTCCACCCTATCCCCATAAATCCACGCATTGGTCATGGCCAATCCACCTGACCTGCGCACCTTTGGACTGTGGGAGAAAACTGGAGCACCCGGAGGAAACCCACGCACACACAGGGGGGGGGGACGTGCAAACTCCACACAGTCACCCAAGACCGGAATCGAATGTGGGTCCCTGGCACTGTGAGGCAGCAGTGCTAACCACCGTGCCACCGCATTGAAACATACAAGATCCCGAGGGCACTTGACAGGGTGCTAACTGCAAGGATGTTTCCCCTTGTGATTGAGACCAGAAACAAGGGACAGTTTAAAAATACGGTGTCTCCCATTTAAGACAGAGCTGAAGAGCCATTTTTTCTCTCAGATTTTCATAAGTCTTTGGAACTCGCTTCCGCAGAGTGTGATGGAGGCCAGATCAATGAATTTTTTTTTTTTTAAGGGAGGGGTAGATAGATTCTTGACTATCAAGGGTGTCAAAGGGTATCGGGGGATGGGCGAGAATGTGGAGTTGAGGCCACAATCAAATCAGCCATGATCTTATTGAATGGTGCAGCAGGCTCGAAGGGCTGAATGGCTTACCCCTGGCTCGGTCTGTATGGGCTTGGCAGTGAATTATAGTGAGGCTGTCGTGAAGGCATCCTCTGAACAGTAAGTGTGATTTTGTTTTTTTGCGTCCTAGACTATGTTTACTGATTGAGAAGGAGCACGCATTCGGTCACAGCTGTGTTTACTAGAGCCTCAGTGAGCAGCCAGGATCTCTCTTCCTTTGTGCACTCCTGTGTATGTGTGTGTGTGGGGCAGAGTGGGGACAGCACTCGCGCTACTCTTGTCAAATGGTCGTGGGTTCAAGATCCACTCCAGACACTTATGCACAAAAAACAACTGACGCTGCCAGTGCAGTGCTGGAGGAGTGCTGCATTGTCGGAGGTGCCACCTTTCAGAGGAGAGGCCCATCTATTCTCCCGGATGAAAGGGAAAGGTCCCACATCGCTGTTTTGAAGAAGAGCAGGGGGTTTTCTCCCCAGTGTCATGGCCAGTATTGTTCTCGGGAATGCTGCCTCTGAGCCACAGTTCACACCTCAGGAGATTGTAAACTGGTTTAATCTGACGGTTCTGTAGAAGGATCATTTAGATCCGAAACGTTAACTCTCGTTTCCCTCTCCACAGATGCTGCCAGACTTGCTGGGCTCATTCAGCTTTTATTTAAACTGGTGGGGCTTTTTAATGGCACATCATGGGTGGCACGGTAGCACAGTGATTAGCACTGCAGCTTCACAGCGCCAGGGTCCCAGGTTCGATTCCCGGCTTGGGTCACCGTCTGTGCGGAGTCTGCACGTTCTCCCCGTGTCTGTGTGGGTTTTCTCCGGGTGCTCCGGTTTCCTCCCACAAGTCTCGAAAGACGTGCTTATTGGGTGAATTGGACATTCTGGATTCTCTCTCTGTGTACCCGAACAGGCGCCAGAGTGCGGCGACTAGGGGTTTTTCACAGTAACTTCATTGCAGTGTTAATGTAAGCCTACTTGTGACACTAATATAGATTGTTATTATTATATTAAAATAGGCGATGGTCACTTTTGAACGAGTGCCAATTCACTGGTCAGAGGGTTACATTGAAACATAGAAAACAGGAGCAGGAGGAGGTCATTTGGCCCTTCAAGCCTACTTCCCCATTCGTTATGACCGTGGCTGATCATCCAACTCAATAGCCTGGTCCTGCCCCCCTCCCACACCAGAACTCAACCCAATGGTCAGAGACACACAAAAGGGCTGAATTCTTCAGCCACGCCCGCCGCAAGATCGCCACGGACGGGACGGGGACCATGTAAAGGGTCCGTTTACCTCAGGTGGTCATTTCCGGTCGTCGGGCGGGAATGGCCGAAGAATCCCGCCCAAAGCCAGCATCTCAAATACAACACCGTAAACCGTAAACTGGGAATGTCTCAAATGGCGGGAAAAACAATACAAACACCGGGGTGGCGGAATTTCGCGCCGGCAGGATTTTATATTCCCTCCAAAGTCGATGGACGTTCGAACGGCTGGTTGTATTTGATGCCCCCACGCCCACCACGACCGGGTCTGTAACATTCCACCCCGTGAATCATCGAGAAGAATGCCTGTCCCGGGGAGACAGGGTCAGAGAGCAGACAGCAAATTGCTCAATCCAATTTGATCCCACCTTCCCTTGATGTACCTGAAATGAAGCATTAGAATTCTGTCAGACAGCACCACGTACACCGGACCGTCCTTCCTCTCTCCCCCTCGACTCGCCCAGGGCTGACTCAGGCAGTGAACATCTGGAAAAGGAAGTGGGGAAATGGGCCATTTAAAATCACCACAAGAACGAGTCCACGAGCCAGAGAGAGTTCCCCTCCTCCAATAATCCTTACACGTTTCCACATATATGCGAATTATTAGTTCAAGATGTCAGCTGGATGTAAATGGAGGGACGTCAACAATAAACTAAAATAATCTCCCCCTGCTAATTCCACCCGGCTATCATTTGAAAGTCACATACAAATTATTTTAAACCAAAATCGAACACGTCTGAAATTCGTCATCAGGGTTTATTGTTACACTCAAGGTCGTGTTCTAAGATTAGCTTCACACTTCTCTGAAAACATTGGATAAAGATTCCACACTGACTTTCTTTATTACCATATCTCTCTAGCATTGAACTCCAAACTACTTTTAAAAGAGACGGGAATGCCAAAACAATCACTAAATGTCCCAACTGTTAGTATGTACCCGTAGTTAGGACACAAGTTAGGCGGCACGAAAGCACAGTGGTTAGCACAGTTGTTTCACAGCTCCAGTGTCCCGGGTTCAATTCCGGCCTCGGATGACTATCTGTGCGAGGTCTGCACGTTCTCCCCGTCTCTGCGTGGGTTTCCTCCGGGTGCTCCGGTTTCCTCCCACAGTCCAAAGAAGTGCAGGTAAAGTGGATTGGCCGTGCTAAATTGCCCCTTAGTGTCCAAAAAGGTTAGGTGGCATTACTGGGTTGCGGGGATAGGGTGGAGGTGTGGGTTTAGGTAGGGTGCGCTTTCCAAGAGCCGGTACAGAATGGCCTCCCTCTGCACTGTAGATTCTACAGAATAAGTTGGACAGCAGTCAATCTGGTCCCATGAGCAAAAGTAAGCCTCTTTTCACAGGTAGACACCCAATATTAAATATACTATAGATAGGTAAGGGATTAAATAACATAGTGGAGCTAGATTACAGAATTAAGATAAATCTTTAGCAAAGGGCAAGGAAACACTGGTTCAAAATGCAGATGGGTACACGAAGGACTGGTTCCTCTTCATGTCAACAATGATTGGAAGGAGCTTCCTAAAGGAATGTGAAGGCTTAAAGTAATGCGGGAAGACTTAACTTTTTACAGATGGAGTGAAGATGGGCCTCCCTATCTATCTTCTCATGAAGGGGGAGGGGGGTTCTGTCTCCACAGGTGCTGACAGGCCTGCTGTGATTATCCAGCATTTTCTGTTTCAGTCAGTTTGTATGCTGAGTTTATGCAAAAACACAATCACGGGGAGAATGTGCAAACTCCACATACAGTGACCTGGGGCCAGGATCAAACCCAGGTCCTCAGAGTTGTGAGGCAGCAGTGCAAGCCACTGCGCCACCGTGCTGCCCCAGGTGCCAAGCGCAATGAGGAGGATTATTAACCATTGACACCAGGTTGGATTATTAACCATCGACGTGCTGGAGCTGCTGCACCCTCCCCCCCACTTGTTGCGTCCCCCCAAAGTCCGAGGGCTGGTACGGTTGAGACTAACCACTGAACCGCCTTGCCGATCGCACATCATTTGCAACATAAATTAGTTAATCAGGAAGGCTATCTCCATTTCCGAGCTGACGCCTGCATCTCTCGGGGCACAAATCCAGCTCACTCGCAAAAGCTCTCATCATCTGCAACATCATTACCACTGAGCTCCGTGGAATGACCACCACTCACACTATTCATGGAAGCAGAGTTCAGTAGTTACACCGACTTACCAAATAATGTAACCTCTTGGTTTCTAGCATGTCGATGTATGCCACTGGGCTAGTAATTCCTTGGCAGAACAAAATCAAGGCTACAGCGTGGTTAAGTGGAGAGATTATGATCAATGTCTCCACACAAACCTAGCTGGAAAACACGCAAACCAATAAATTATACGGAAAGACATAAAAGCTTCACGAGCAGAGAGATTTATCAAAGCCCAATCTGGCCAGCACAAGAGCTTCAGTTTGTATTGCACACAATTGTCCCACCGGGTCAAACCTTGCACCAACAAGGCACCTCACCATTTTCGTCAGTAGTGAGGACATGTTTTCTGTACCCTACAGCATGAAACGTCCTTGGTGCCATAACACACCCAAAAATGTGAGCTGACAACGATACGAGGGCAACAGGGTCAACTGTCCATCTCCTTAACCAATGAGATTGAAGGATCGAGGAAGTAATGGGAGATGGAGGGTGAATTAGGGTCCAATCAGGTGCAGAAGGAAAAGCAAAGAGAAAGATTAGGTCAACGGAGAGCAAGAGAAAGACAGAAAGGGAAAGTAAAAAAAATGTAACAACATCTTTTAAAATCTCTAATAATTATTATTATATATTGTTTACCCTACACCACAGTCTACCATGAATGAACCTCAACAGTTTACAATATCCCTCCTCTAGGTCAGAGAGGTTGACCGACATTACATCAACAATTATCACTTTGGTAAAAAGGTACTTACGGTAATAATTATGAACCCCAACTTCCCACAAATGAGTTTGAAGGGCAATAAATGAGCAAACCCTCAAAAATAACAGGGAGTCTGAGAACGCGATCCCTGCCCACTCGCAACCCATCTCTTTCTGTCCTTTAAACATGCCGTCCTTTAAACATGCCGTCCTTTAAACACACCGTCCTTTAAACACGCCGTCCTTTAAACACACATCATTATTTTGCAACGGAGATTTGGCTCCTGAATTTTAGGGTGTGGCCCAGTGGATGAGTCGGTTGGCTTACGGAGATAGGGAAGATTGTGTAAGGGGTTACTGACACAACCCGCGGAACCCAGTCAAGCTCACAAGAGGAGGCTGAAGCCCAGCTTGAAAAAAAAAACCCACAAAGCCACCAACTACGTTTGACAGTCGAGAGTTACTTTTTCAACAATCTTCCACCACCACTATCAAAGTGGTGTGGTTCCTGAGGGTTTCGGTCACTGGTCGTCCGACACAGTTCTACGCAGGTACCACAGTGTCGGTGTTGGGTTGTTGTCACCTCCATCCCATGCAATGGTGGATCAGACATCGACTCCTATTCAATGGCGGGAGGTCAAACCTTTCTACTCACTAACCGGCGGGTCTGATCAACTTCCACCGATTGCAATGAACGTAACTTACTGGTGCTATGAGCAAAGGTCACAGGTTACACCGAGTGATTCAGTTGACACAACAGCTCCCGTGAAATTCAATGCACTTTTGGAATGCAATTTGCCTCCCTGGTAGCTCAATTTTGCGAAGCTCCACAAGCAGTGGTAGAATGATGTGGCGGCCCGGTAGCATAGTTGTTTGCACTGTTGCTTCACAGCACCAGGGTCCCAGGTTCGATTCCCTGGGTCACTGTCTGTGCGGGTCTGCACGTTCACCCTGTGTTTGCGTGGGTTTCCTCCGGGTGCTCCGGTTTCCTCCCACAAGTCTCGAAAGACATGCTTGTTAGGTGAATTGGACGTTCTGAATTCTCCCTCTGTGTACCCGAACAGGCGCCGGAGTGTGGCGACTAGGGGATTTTCACAATAACTTCATTGCAGTGTTAATGCAAGTCTATTTGTGACAATAAAGATTATTATTATTATAAATTGTTTACAGGGCAGCACGGTGGCGCAGTGGAAGCACAGCAGCCTCACGGCTCCGAGGTCCCAGGTTCGATACTGGGTCACTGTCCGTGTGGAGTTTGCACATTATCCCCATTTTTATGTGTGTTTCGCCCCCCCCAGAACCCAAAGATGTGCAGGGTAGGTGGATTGAACATGATAAATTGCCCCTTAATTGAAAAAAATAAATTTTAAAAAATAAATAAATAAATAGTTTACCCCACACCACAGTCGACTATGAAGAGGAATGCAAACACTGCTGACCACAGCTTTCACAGAGGTAAACCCCTACCGGTGTACTATCATCTTTAAGAACCTGTTATCAGACCACTGCATCACTGTGGTGAAGATTTCAATGGAGTATTTCCAAGTAATGCCTTAAATCTCAAAATGTTTAAGACACTTGAACTTTAATCAGGTGGTCACTTCTACTCCGGCAACTGACAAGAATAATTTTAGAATATTAAACCACTGTTCCTCATGTCTGTTCATAGGACCATAAAGGAGAGAAGGGGGTCATTCGGCCTTCGCCATGGACTCTTTGAAAAAGTTATGCAATGAATCCCTGGAAATTCCTCCTTTTAATATGCATATCTAACATACATCCAATTCCCTTGCAAGAATTTTCCCCCACCACCCTTTCAGATACTGCATGTCAGCCCGAGGTAAAATTCTTACTTCATCCTCTCTCTCTCTCTCTCTCTCTCCCCCCACCCCCCCAAATCACCTCACTGCCCCCACCCTCCCAAACACCTCACACCTCCCCCCCCCCCCCCCCCCCCCCACCCGACCCCATACCCCCGCACCAAGAGGTACCAAGGTTAATTACAGCCGCAACAGAGGGAGGCCAGGCACAGAATCTGTATACAAATCGCTGGCTTTTAAAGCAGGCCAAGCAGGCCAGCAGCACGGTTCAAGTCCCGTACCAGCCTCCCCGAACAGGCACCGGAATGTGGCGACTAGGGGCTTTTCACAGTAACTTCATTTGAAGCCTACTTGTGACAATACGCAATTTTCATTTCATTTAATTTCAAACCACATTACCATCTGGAGCCCCCATTAAGTCAGCCCGGGTAAAAACATAGAACATAAGAACTAAGAACATAAGAACATCCACTCTACGAATACTTTGTCAATGCCTTTTATCATCTCACATGCCTCAATTAGATCTCCTCTCGTTTTTCTAAACTCGAGAGAGAATATCGGCCTAAACTGCTCAACCTCTCTTCGTCCCACAAACCCCTCATCTCAGGAATCAATCGGGCAGCACGGTGGCACAGTGGTTAGCATTGCTACCTACGGCGCTGAGGACCTGGGTTCGAATCCCGGCCCTGGGTCACTGCCCGTGTGGAGTTTGCACGTTCTCCCCGTGTCTGCGTGGGTTTCACCACCACAACCCAAAGATGTGCAGGATCGGCAGATTGGCCACGCTAAATTGCCCCTTAATTGGATAAAATAATTGGGTAATCTAAATTTTTCTTTTTTTAAATCTCTGGAATCAATCTAGTGAACCTCCTTTGAACTGCTTCTCATCCAATTACACTCCCTCCTCAAATAAAAGGGATCAAAATGGCACACAATACTCCAGATGTGGCCTTGTATAGCTGCAGCAACACTGCCCTACTTTTATACTCTATCCCTTTAGCTATAGAGGCCAAAATTCCATTTGCCTTTCTTATTGTTTGCATGCTAGTTTTTTGAGATTCATTCACAAAGACGCCCTCTGAAGTTTGTTTCTATTTAGATAATAAGTTGCCTTTCCATTTTTCCGACCAAATCCACGTTAAGGTCCATCTGCCAGATTTTGGCCCACTCACCTAACCTACCTATAAGGGTAAGAATAAAAATGTTCTTGCCTGGGACTTGTGATGTGAAAGGGGGAGGAGTTTTCAATCTTTTAGTTTTAAGCTGGGCATAATTTATTTTAATGTATTATTGCTGGAAGAGAAAATTTAAATAAATGCAACACACTTCTCCCATGAGTTCTCGCTGTTGAATGCACTCGAGATGTTGACTCTGTTCCTCTCTTGGTGGCGCAGTGGTTAGCACTGCTGCCTACGGTGCTGAGGACCCGGGTTCAATCCTGGCCCCAGGTCACTGTGGAGTTTGCACATTCTCCCCGTGGGTTTCGCCCTCACAACCCAAAAAGATGCGCAAGTTAGGTGGATTTTTAATTGGGAAAAAAAAAATTGGGTCCTCGAAATGTATTTTTTTTAAAACTCTGTTCCTCTCTCCACAGGTGTGCCAGACCTGCTGAGTTCATCCAGCATTTTCCGATTTTATTTCAGACTTTTACCACAGTTTGGTACCACAAGAGAAATGAGGAAAATAGGCAGTTTCTCAAAGGCACCTGCTGCTGACTTGCCCGAGGGCCGGGAGTAGATAAATGCTAAGGGCCCTTTCAGTTTAGGTTTGACCTGTTTGTGCTAACTCAGAGGAATCTTTGGAGTGCTATCATTAGGCTCAACGCCCTAAGGCTAGCTACGAGGGAGAAAAAAGAACTATATTTAACTTAAAAGTGCCGGGCTGCAATCCTACCACTGACTGGTATGGTGTCGAGTATGTGATTGCTTGGTACTAAGCTGAAGACAAGACTAGACCTTTCTGTCATCCTAACGCCCTACCCACCCACCCACCCTGGCAGTCAGCCAGTTTGCCATTCGTACATCAGGAATAACCATCCGGGGGCAGCATGGTGGTGCAATGGGTTAGCCCTGCAGCCTCACGGCGCCGAGGTCCCAGGTTCGATCCCGGCCCTGGGTCACTGTCTGTATGGAGTTTGCACATTCTCCCCGTGTTTGCGTGTTCGCCCCCACAACCCAAAGATGTGCAGGGTAGGTGGATTGGCCACGCTAAATTGCCCCTTAATTGGAAAACATGGATTGGGTACTCTAAATTAATTTTTTAAAAAGGAATAACCATCCAGACCGACTATCGAAGAGATAGAAGCCCATCGGGAAGTGTAGCTCCAAAGGCAGGCACTCTAATGAGTGGAGTGAGAAGGAAAAAATTGTAAGAGGGGAGTTCAAAACGAGGAACTGATTATATTTCAATTATTCCCCAAATTATAATGCTATCAGGATGTAAAATGCACTCTTGTCCAACAAGGGAAGTGCAACCTAATAATAATAATAGTCGTTATTATCCCTGCAATTTCCTCCCACAGTCCAAAGATGTGCAGGTTAGGTGAATTGGCCATGATAAATTGCCCTTAGTGTCCAAAATTGCCCTTAGTGTTGGGAGGGGTTACTGGGTTATGGGATAGGGTGGAGTTGTTGACCTTGGGTAGGGTGCTCTTTCCAAGAGCCGGTGCAGACTCGATGGGCTGAATGGCCTCCTTCTGCACTGTAAATTCTATGAAACTTACATTAACCGTGCGATGAAGCTACCGTGAAAATCCCCTAGTTGCCACTCCGGCACCTGTTCAGGTACACGGGAGGGAGAATTCAGAATGTCCAAACAAGTACGTCTTTCGGGGCTTGTGGGAGGAAACCGGAGCGCCCGGAGGAAACCCACGCAGACACGGGGAGAACGTGCAGACTCTGCACAGACAGTGACCCAAACCGGGAATCGAACCTGGGACCCTGGCGCTGTGAAGCAACAGAGCCAACCCTACACAATGCTCAATTATTTCATTGCACACACTTGAGAAAAGCAGGGACATTCACAAGCCATCTTAATACGACATTAAAAAAAAACGGAAAATGCTGGGTAAACATCTGTGGAGAGGGAAACAAGAGTTCAAGTCTCAAGTCCGTCTCACAGTCTTCATTTGGCAACACAAAAATTAGTCTGCAGTAATTTCTGAATCAACTCTGGAAGCGAAGCTTCGACGAGCTGATGTGAAGGGGCTGTCACGGCTGGGTTTGCGTGTCTGACGGAATGTCACACATGGAGGTGGGAGAAGTGCCCGAAAATGTCAGCACATCTGGAACAGCGGGTGGGTACGGACCACGTTGGCTTGTCAGTAAAAATGATTCCCCAAAGCAGCAGCAACCCAAAACTGAACCTCATGTCGCGGCAGCGATCCATTCACAGGAAATTATTTCTCTTCTGTTTATTAAAACGTGGATATAAGAGACCCATTGTCTCGATTCACAGAAACCCGAGTACTGAAGGTTCTCCAAGTGCTGTGCACTCCCAACGACAGAATAAAAACCTGGAGGTAATCGGGGGACTGGATCTAAAACGTTCTCTGTGCCAAACACAGAACAGAAGGGAACTGAGGGCCATTATTTGAAGCTCAGAAAATCTTCAGCTTAACCTAACGTGGAGAGTGACGACTGCATGCTTGTTAATTTAGGGAACAAGCTGCCACAGAGCTCAGTGATCGCAGCGTCGTGAACTATTTGGGGGCTAACTGGGCACATTCTCAGTTTAACAGGATGCAGCAGAGCTTGACGACCTTTAGCGTGGCTGTTTAGATCAAAGTCCCATCTGCCCTCTAAGGTGGATGGAAATGGATTGCATGATCCTGGTGCAAGAAGAGCAGAAATGGTTCTGAAGTTGGTGGGGGGGGGGGGGGGGGGGGGGGGGGGGGGGGCTGGGGTCCGAGGCAGACAAACCACCTAATCATCCATTGCTGTGTGTAGAACTTTGCACCAGGTTAGAATTAATGCATTAGTTGCAATTCACTTTGGAGCGTATTGAGGATGCAATTTTTTTTTAAATTTAGAGTACCCAATTATTTTTTCCCCAGTTAAGGGGCAATTTTCCGTGGCCAATCCACCTACCCTGACAACCTTTGGGATGTGGGGGTGAGACCCACGCAGACACGGGGAGAACGTGCAAACTCCTCATGGACAGTGACCCAGGGCTGGGATCGAACCCGGGTCCTCGGTGCCGCGAGGCAGCAGTGCTAACCAGTGCGCCACCGTGCCGCCCCCCCCCCCCCCCCCCCCCCCCCCCCCCCCCCCCCCCCAGGAACAACAGTTTATACTGCATGACGATAGGGTGCTAAAGCAGGCATTGTGCCTTTTTAAAAAAGTTAAACAAAAGCCTGAATTATTTTTCATGATGACACCACAACCAATTAGAGTTGACTTGTCAATCAATCAGCACCCTTTTATATGCAATATAAACGATTGCTCCCTCTGAAATTTGGCATTCTTGCATCGCCCCTGATGAGTGCAAAACGAAAAACTCCGAAAGCCCATCTCTCAGGGATACTCAAAACCCTTCCTCCCCTCCCCCCCACACCGGGCCATCTGTCACTCGTTCTTAAGTTTGCTACATCTTGTTGTAATCTCTTCTAGCTACAGTATAATATCCAACACATTTCTCCCTCCCTTTCAATTCTGATGAAGAGCCAAATGGACTTGAAACGTTAACCCGGTTTCTCTCCCCCTACAGGTGCTTCCAGATCTGCTGAGTTTTTCCAGCATCCTCTGGTTTTCTCTCAAATTCCTTTTCCTGGGCAGTACGGTGGCGCAGTGGGTTAGCACCGATGTCATACGGCGCCGAGGTCCCAGGTTCGATCCCTGGCTCTGGGTCACTGTCCGTGTGGAGTTTGCACGTTCTCCCCGTGTTTGCGTGGGTCTCACCCCCACAACCCAAAGATGTGCAGGATAGGTGGATTGGCCAGGCTAAATTGCCCCTTAATTGGGGGGAAAAAAATGAATTGGCTACTCTAAACTTATTTATTTTAATCCTTTTCCTTTTCCAGCAATTCCGTAACAAAAGGGGTAAAAAAAACCTTGAGTGAAGCTTGATATTAAGCGGCTGTATCTATATTTAACACCTTTGAAGCAAAACAGAGAGTATTGTAAAGCAAGCTGTTGTGACACAGTCACCGTTCTAGGAACCCGTGGAACCTTTTAATCATTAGGATGTTGGTATTTCCAAAGGGTTTCAAAACTTGCAAAGATCGGTGCTGCGTTCTGCCGTGATGGAAACCACCACAGCCCAGCCGCACAGTCCTCAAACTCCACCAGTAATAACACAGCCCCAATGCTGAAGAACCATCAAAATGCTTTGCAATGGTTCCTGTGTCGTGAGGTAAACGTATATTGTCACAAATGGAGAAATGAAGACAAGTTGGGTCAAAGAGGGAAGATTGAAGGCTCTTCTTAAAGGAGGATACAGAGATAGAGAGGCTGCCCGGGTTTAGGGAGGGCATTCCAAGGTTTTGGGCAGCAGAGGGCACAATCACCCTAATGGTGCAGCAATGAAAATCAGACCTACGTGGAAGAGAACAGAATTGGAGAGGCCTTGGAGGGCAGTGGGGCAGGAGGAGATGACAGAGTTAGGGAGGGGCGGGACCACGGAGGGATTTGAGAATGGAAATTTGCTGCACTGTGAGTCAGGATGAAAGGTGCTGAGCTAAGGTATGGCTCAACAGAGGCAATATTCTTCTGCCTTTTCAGTTCTCTGCCCAAAGGCAGGTCCTTGATGATCATTCACCTAACCACTGCAATGTGCAGTGGTATTTTACTATGGGTGGGATGAGGAGGTAGGCCCGGAGTAAATCTCAACCGGAACGGGGATTGAACCCCATGCTATTGAGATTAATCAGATCCACATGCCAGCTGATGAGCCAATGGAGCTAACCATCGCCTCATACGTAATGCTCTGGGAACTGGAAATAGATGGTCTTGGTGATGGATAGGGAAGAGCAATATTACGGAGGTGGATATTAAGGCATTGGAGTGGGTATGGGGTCGGAAGATCAGCTCACAATCAAAAGGGTCATCTTGATGGTGAACAGCCTGGTTGAGCCTCAGTCGGTGGCCAAGGAGGGCACGGAGTGGGTGGCAAAAGAACATTTTTTGTGGCAGGGAGCCTTCAAGATTTATTCACCAACAGAAAGTCATAGACTTCCAGTCATAGAATTTACAGTGCAGAAGGAGGCCATTCGGCCCATTGAGTCTGCACCGGCTCTTGGAAAGAGCACCCTACCCGAGGTCAACACCTCCACCCTATCCCCATAACCCAGTAACCCCACCCAACACTAAGGGCAATTTTGGACACTAAGGGCAATTTATCATGGCCAATCCACCTAACCTGCACATCTTTGGACTGTGGGAGGAAACTGGAGCACCCGGAGGAAACCCACGCACACAAGGGGAGGAGGTGCAGACTCCGCACAGAGTGACCCAAGCCGGAATCGAACCTGGGACCCTGGAGCTGTGAAGCAATCGTGCTAACCACAATGCTACCGTCCAAAGTACATGGCCCAAGTCCAGCGATCATCCTGCTCTGACTGCTGGCACTTACAAACAGAAAGACTAAATCCTTTGGTAATTCCCTGACTCAGCACCAAATTAGGAGGCTTATCACTTGAGAAATACCAACCTGCACCTTGTTTTCCCCAATTGTAAACCAGCTAGGACGAGGTCCTGGCTACTCATGGTTTGCATTAAACATTAATTAATGCCTACTCTTTATTATAATTCAACTGCAAAATTCATATAAAGTTTAATTTAGGCGAAGGATGGCGTAGGGCTCTTCATGTTCAGATAATAGTCAAAGTTCACGAATGATATCCACAAAAAAGGACACGCCGATGGCACTGTGGGTAAAGTCCAGTGTGGTACATCGCCTCAAAGACCACAAAGGTCCCGGGAGTATATGAATCTCAACTGGGCCCAGCCAGAGAGGGGCATTTAAAATGGCGGCAGCATTGAGGAAGTCGCATCAATGGAACACTTCCAAAAATGATTGGGGAGGAATGGGGAGGGTTGAAGGAATGGGGAGAGTTGGAGGAGTGGGCAAGAAAGAGAAGATGGAGTATCCTTAATAGGGGTGTCAAGCAAACCGTGTCCTCCAAGAGGACATTCTCTCTCCCTGCCATGAAAATCATAATGTTAATTCCATAATAGTTGTTCTTAAATTTTAGAGTACCCAATTATTTTTTCCAAATCAGGGGCAATTTAGAGTGGCCAACCCGCCGAGCTTGGATATCATTTGGGTTGTGGGGGTGAGACCCACGCAGACACGGGGAGAATGTGCAAACTCCACACAGACAGTGACCTGGGGCCGGGATCCAACCCGTGACCTCAGCGTCGTGAGGCAGCAGTGCTAACCGCTGGGCCATTGTGCCGCCCACTAATTCCATAATAGTGCCTGAAATATAACTGTGAACCTTAATGACATGCAACTTGCTTCAGGCTCAGGTGATGCCAGGAACCTGCATCTGTCCAGGAGGCTGGGATGAGGGAGGCTGTAATTGGATCTGATAACCCATTTACAGCAACTAATATTGGGCTCGAAATGAACCTTTCATGGTTCTTATCATCAACCCTCGTCGAAGTTCTTACCAATTGCAGCTCTTTTTTTTTTAATGTATTTTATTACAAACATGTATCAAAGCAGGTTACAGCAAATAAACACCCGGGAAACATACTTCTTTACAATCAACTATACAGTCTGTACAGACTCCCCCCCCCCCCACCCCCCCCCTTCCTCCCCCCACCCACCCTGCGACCAACAGCTCTTCAAACACGGTCACAAACATCCCCGACTTTTTCTCAACCCCCCCCCCCCCCCCCCCACCCCCACCCCCGCCCTGCTGACCCCCTTAATCGCAGGAAGTCGTACAGGTCACCCAACCAAACCGCTACCCCCGGTGGCGATGCCGACCGCCACTCCAGCAAAATTCATCACCGTGCAATCAGAGAGGCGAAGGCCACGACATCGGCCTTCCTCCTCTCCGTGAGCTCCGGCTTCTCTGAAGCCCCAAATATCGCCACCAAAGGGTCCGGGTCCACCCCCTCCCCCACTATCCAGGCCAAGACCGCGAACACTCCGGCCCAGAATCTTCCCAATTTTTCGCAACTCCAAAACATGTGCGCGTGATTCGCTGGCCCCCGCCCACACCTCTCACACTCATCTGCTGCCCCCTGAAGGAACCCACTCATTCTCACCCGGGTCATATGCACCCCGTGCATCACCTTAAACTGTATCAGGCTCATCGTTGCACAATAGCAACTCTGATCTGCTTTCGGATTGTCTGATTTGCTTGGGCTTGCAATGAAAAATCTGCTATTTCATAGCTGCAGCTAGAACACTGGCATCCAGCCAGGAGAAAGATTGCCCATATATGTTATAGCTACAAATATCAGGATAAATCAAACCTCAGCAGGAGAAATTACCACTTTATCAGCCTCCTCTCAATCTGCAGTAAAATGAGGAAAAGGAATCATCAGAAGTGTCATTAAATATCCATCAAGTAATAACCTGCTCATTCCCGGTCAGGGAACGAGCGTTAAGGGCAGCACGGTGGCCTAGTGGTTAGCACAGCTGCCTCACGGCGCTGAGGTCCCAGGTTCGATCCCGGCTCTGGGTCACTGTCTGTGTGGAGTTTCTCCCCGTGTCACTGTCTGGTTGAAGTTCTCCCCGTGTCTGCGTGGGTTTCGCCCCCACAACCCCAAAAAATGTGCAGAGTAGGTGGATTGGCCACGCTAAATTGCCCCTTAATTGGAAAAAATAATTGGGTAATCTAAAATTTTTTAAAAGTAATAACCTGCTCATGAACACTCAGTTCAGGTTCCACAAGACTTTTGGATCCAGACCTCATCCCAGCTTTTGATTATGAGACATGCGCAAGAGCTGAATATCCGAGGAGAGGCGTGGGTAACTGCCCTTGATATGAGCTTTCCTCCATCAGAAGATCAGGATCTGCACTGACGATTCCACAACCCCCAACTCCATTCACTATTCCTCTGATAATGAAGCAACTCATGACCAGCTTAGAGCAGGGCCTGGACAACATCCAAGTATGGACTGACAAGTGACTGTACGTCATCTAACAGCAATTCTCTTAATCAGACCCACTGCCACCGAACTCAAATGTCCACCGCTCTATCAGCCATTGTGGCCGCACGAGATGATTGACTGCATCAACCCAGTACTTCCCTAAACTCAGTTTACCATCAAGAAGGACAAGACCAGGGCAGCACGGTGGCCTAGTGGTTAGCACAACCGCCCCACGGCGCTGAGGTCCCAGGTTCGATCCCGGCTCTGGGTCACTGTCTGTGTGGAGTTTGCACATTCTCCCCGTGTTTGCGTGGGTTTCGCCCCCACAACCCAAAGATGAGCAGGGTAGGTGGATTGGCCACGCTAAATTGCCCCTTAATTGGAAAAAATAATTGGCTAATCTAAATTTATTTTAAAAATAAAAAAAAAGAAGGACAAGACCAGACAATGTCGTTGGACAATCATCACTCGAGGTTCACGTACCATTGCTACTTAGAATCATAGAATTTTACAGCACAGAAGGAGGCCATGAGGCCTATCATATCTGCACCGGCACCCGAAACAGCAACTTGGACAGGTATTTTATTGTTACTGGTTAAGTACTGTTCCTTCAACATCGCTGGGTCAAAATCCTGACCCAAAACCATTGTGGGGCTACCCTCCTTCAAGAGGGTAAAGATGGAGAGGGGAAAAGAGGGTCACCACCTCAGAGTAACCAAGAATGGGCAACAAAAACGCGGCCCTGTTGGCACTGCCCGCATTCCAAGAGTGAACTAGTGCAATGTTGCTTTTCCAGAAGTGTCTGAGGTAGCCTGTGCACTCTCTCAGTGTCCCAACCACCACATTGAGCTAAGGTAATCCTATCCTACCAAGGCTTTGGAAGTAATCCAAAATCAGAACACCAAGAAATGCCGGTGCCAGTAATCCAAGACCATGAAAATTAATGGAAACATGGATTTAAACTTTGTAAATGGCCCTCGATGCTCCAATGGGCTACAAGTACAAAAAAACATTAACCACTCCATTGTTGTTGGTTTTTCCTGACAAAGAGGGAGACTTTGTTGTGTTCCTCTTTCCCCCCCATACATTGCAGTTGCTGATCCATCATTCAACCGTCCTCTGGCAAGCAGTGAGCAGGCAATATGCCAGGATGTGCTCTGCTTTACTCAAGTCAATTAAAAGATGAGGAGAGCTAATCAATCTATCTTAGGCTTTCCAACCCAACTGACCTTAAAGTACCCCGCCCTCTCCAGCATTCAACAGTTCCCGATAGATTCCTGGGATCTTGCCCCCAGACATTGGTTGATCTATTCCAAGTTTTGATCGCTCTTTATATGATGGATATCAAGTATAAATTTGCCTTTTGAACTCTTGACCCCCTTACCTTACTCTTTGTAATTTAATTGTCCAGATTTAACATTTCTTCATTAACTTAACTCCATTTAACTATTTTTATATCTCTATATAGTCGTCCGCTTAGACACCTCCCTTGCATCAGAACGTTGACATGTCTCCAGTTTTTCTTCGTACCTCAGATAGCCAGGATGTTAACTCGGAACATTAGGATTTCATCAGCAGCTACAAGAGTGATGGCCTACTTGCCAGATTTACAACAAGCCCACTGACATTCTAAATGCACTGAGCTGGTGCACTTGTAACAGCTTCCTGCTCATCTCATGAACTGCCCACACTTACTGCTCCCCTCTAAACCGGAAAAAAAGGCTGATTCAGGGATCAGAGTCTTCCATGCAGACTCCAACAACAATTCGCACTTGCCTGTCACACCAAATCCTCAGGAGCTTCACAGAAGCATTGGCAGACATTTGACACCGAGATAAAAAGGAGTTAGTATGAAATGAAAATGAAATGAAAATCACTTATTGTCACGAGTAGACTTCAATGAAGTTACTGTGAAAAGCCCCTAGTCGCCACATTCCGGCGCCTGTTCGGGGAGGCTGGTACGGGAATTGAACCGTGCTGCTGACCTACCTTGGTCTGCTTTAAAAGCCAGCGATTTAGCCCAGTGTGCTAAACCAGCCCCTTAAATGGGATATCGAATTAAATGGGATATTGGGGCGGTACGGTAGCACAGTGGTTAGCACTGTTGCTTCACAGCACCAGGGTGCCAGGTTGGATTCCTGCTTGAGTCACTGTCTGTGTGGAGTTTGCACGTTCTCCCCGTGTCTGCGTGGGTTTCCTCCAGGTGCTCCGATTTCCTCCCACAAGACCCAAAAGACATGCTTGTTAAGTGAATTGGACATTCTGAATTCTCCCCGTGTAGCCGAACGTGCGCTGGAATGTGACGACTAGGGGCTTTTCACAGTAACTTCATTGCAGTGTTAATGTAAGCCTACAATAAAGATTATTAGGTGGTTGGAGGTACTTGAAAAAAAAAACAGTACAGTTTAAAAAGTACAGAGGCTTTAGGGAGGTTAATATATATTATTTTGTTTAGAGTGCCCAATTATATTGTTCCAATTAAAGGCAATTTAATGCGGCCAATCCACCTACCCTGCACATCGTTGGGTTGTGGGGGTGAGACCCACGCAGACACGGGGAGAATGTGCAAACTCCACACGGACAGTGACCCGGGTCCTCGGCGCTGTGAGGCAGCGGTGCTAACCACTGCGCCACCATGCTGCCCTCCAGAGGTTAATATATAACCATGAGAAGAAGAAGTTCATGGATGCAGAAAATATTGGAGGAATTCAGCTAATCTTGTAGGTCGCAGGGTTGAACGGCATCACAGAGAGGGGGGAGAGCAAGGCCGTGAAGGAGTTTAAACAACAGGATGTGGATTGAAATCAGAGGTGCTGCTGGACTGCGAGCCAATGTAGGTCGAAGAACATCTGAACTTGTGCACCACACATAGCTCAGGTTTCCTTATTCTACCAATAAAACAGGGGGAGTGTGGTTCAGTCAGATGTTGAGGTTTTAAGAAGGTGACCGAGGTGGCTTTGTTCCAGTTGTAAAAGACAAAGTAGTAACGACATTCGATATCCCATTTAAGTCCTAAGTCTGGTCGCTCTCTCAGCCTCCATTCTCTTCCGGCCTCTTTTCAAGGCTTCAAACAAATTATCTGGAAGCCCCCGCCTCGCACCCGTTCCCCCAGTGTGACCCTCAGTGCATGAAATGAAATGAAATGAAAACTGCTTATTGTCACGAGTAGGCTTCAATGAAGTTACTGTGAAAAGCCCCTAGTCGCCACATTCCGGCGCCTGTCCGGGGAGGCTGGTACGGGAATTGAACCGTGCTGCTGGCCTGCTTGGTCTGCTTTAAAAGCCAGCGATTTAGCCCAGTGAGCTAAACCAGGTCACATGCGGGTTAGACTCTGTAACCTTATTTATTACCTTAGCATTGGGCCTGACACAACCTCAAACCTACTCCCCCGAGTGTTTGAAGAACTTTGGCTGCATAAGTGACCAGCAGTTCCTGAGGAACCTGTCTATATAGCAACAAAAGACCATTCCGGGGGGGGGGGGGGGGAGGGGGGTGCACAAGCACAGGAAATGGAGGGGGGGTGAAAATACGGGGGGGGGGGGGGTGAAAATACAGGAAGGGAGGGGGGGTGAAAATACAGGAAGGGAGGGGGGTGTAAATACAGGAGGGGGGGTGAAAATATACAGGAAGGGGGGGGGTGAAAATACAGGAAGGGAGGGGGGGTGAAAATACAGGAAGGGAGGGGGGTGAAAATACAGGAAGGGAGGGGGGTGAAAATACAGGAAGGGAGGGGGGTTGTGAAAATACAGGAAGGGAGGGGGGGTGAAAATACAGGAAGGGAGGGGGGTGAATATACAGGAAGGGAGGGGTGGTGAAAATACAGGGAGGGGGGTGGTGAAAATACAGGGAGGGGGGGGTGGTGAAAATACAGGGGGGGTGAAAATACAGGGGGGGGGGTGAAAATACAGGGGGGGGGTGAAAATACAGGGAGGGGGGTGAAAATACAGGGAGGGGGGTGAAATACAGGGAGGGGGGTGAAAATACAGGGAGGGGGGGTGTAAATACAGGAAGGGAGGGGGGTGTAAATACAGGAAGGGAGGGGGGTGTAAATACAGGAAGGGAGGGGGGGGAATATACAGGAAGGGAGGGGGGGAATATACAGGAAGGGAGGGGGGGAATATACAGGAAGGGAGGGGGGTGAAAATACAGGAAGGGGGGTGAAAATACAGGAAGTGGGTGAAAATACAGGAAAGGGGGTGAAAACACAGGAAAGGGGGTGAAAACACAGGAAAGGGGGGGAAAACACAGGAAAGGGGGTGAAAACACAGGAAAGGGGTGACGAAAACAAGGAAAGGGGGTTGTAACAACACAGGCAAGGGGTGTAAACACAGGAAAGGGGGTTTGGTGAAAACACAGAAACGAGGGGTGTGAAAACACAGAAAGGGGTGAAAACAACAGGAAAGGGCGTTGTGAAAACACAGGGAAAGGGGGTGAAAACACAGGAAAGGGGTGAAAACACAGGAAAGGGGTGAAAACACAGGAAAGGGGGTGAAAACACAGGAAAGGGGGTGAAAACACAGGGGGGGGTGTGAAAACAAGTGAGGGGGTGAAAACACAGGAGGGGGGGTGATGAAAACAACCGGAGGGGGGTGAAAACACGGGTGGGGTGACAACCCGGGGGGTGAAAACACAGGGGGGGGTGAAAACACAGGGGGGGGGTGAAAACACAGCTGGGGGGAAACACAGGAGGGGTGAAAACACAGGGGGGGGTGAACACACAGGGGGGGGTGAACACACAGGGGGGGTGAAAACACGGGGGGGGGTGAAAACACGAGGGGGGGGTGAAAACACGGGGGGGTGAAAACACAGGGGGGGTGAAAACACAGGGGGGGTGAAAACACAGGGGGGGGGTGAAAACACTGGGGGGGGGTGAAAACACTGGGGGGGGGTGAAAACACGGGGGGGGGGTGAAAACACGGGGGGGGTGAAAACACGGGGGGGGGGGTGAAAACACGGGGGGGTGAAAACACGGGGGGGGTGAAAACGGGGGGGGGTGAAAGCACAAGGGGGGTGAAAACACAGGGGGGGGTGAAAACACAGGGGGGGTGAAAACACAGGGGGGGTGAAAACACAGGGGGGGGGTGAAAACACAGGGGGGGGTGAAAACACAGGGGGGGGGTGAAAACACAGGGGGGGGGGTTGAAAACACAAGGGGGGGTGAAAACACAAGGGGGGTGAAAACACAGGGGGGGTGAAAACACAGGGGGGGGTGAAAACACAGGGGGGGGGTGAAAACACAGGGGGGGGTGAAAACACAGGGGGGGTGAAAAAACAGGGGGGGTGAAAACACAGGTGGGGGTGAAAACACAGGGGGGGAACACAGGGGGGGGTGAAAACACGGGGGGGGGGGGTGAAAACACGGGGGGGGGGGTGAATACACGGGGGGGTGAAAACACGGGGGGGTGAAAACACGGGGGGGGTGAAAACACGGGGGGGTGAAAACACGGGGGGGGGGGGTGAAAACACGGGGGGGGGGGGTGAAAACACGGGGGGGGGGGGGTGAAAACACGGGGGGGGGGGGGAAACACGGGGGGGGGGTGAAAACACGGGGGGGGGGGTGAAAACACAGGAAGGGGGGGTGAAAACACAGGAAGGGGGGTGAAAACACAGGACGGAGGGTGAAAACACAGGACGGGGGGTTAAAACACAGGAAGGGGGGTTAAAACACAGGAAGGGGGGTTAAAACACGGGAACGGGGGTTTAAAACACGGGAACGGGGTTAAAACACGGGAAAGGGGGTGAAAACACAGGAAAGGGGGTGAAAACACAGGAAAGGGGGTGAAAACACAGGAGGGGGGGGGTGAAAACACAGGAGGGGGGTGAAAACACAGGAGGGGGGTGAAAACACAGGGGGGGTGAAAACACAGGGGGGGGGTGAAAACACAGGGGGGTGAAAACACAGGGGGGGTGAAAACACAGGGGGGGTGAAAACACAGGGGGGGGGTGAAAACACAGGGGGGGGTGAAAACACAGGGGGTGTGAAAACACGGGGGGGTGAAAACACAGGGGGGGGTGAAAACACAGGGGGGGTGAAAACACAGGGGGGGTGAACACATGGGGGGGGGTGAAAACACGGGGGGGGGTGAAAACACGGGGGGGGTGAAAACACGGGGGTGTGAAAACACGGGGGGGGTGAAAACACGGGGGGTGAAAACACAGGGGGGGGGTGAAAACACGGGGGGGGGGGTGAAAACACAAGGGGGGTGAAAACACAGGGGGGGGTGAAAACACAGGGGGGTGAAAACACAGGGGGGGGTGAAAACACAGGGGGGGTGAAACACAGGGGGGGGAACACAGGGGGGGTGAAAACACGGGGGGGGGAACACAGGGGGGGTGAAAACACGGGGGGGGTGAAAACACGGGGGGGTGAAAACACGGGGGGGGTGAAAACACGGGGGGGGGTGAAAACACGGGGGGGTGAAACACGGGGGGGGGTGAAAACACGGGGGGGGGGGTGAAAACACGGGGGGGGGGTGAAAACACAGGGGGGGTGAAAACACAGGAAGGGGGGTGAAAACACAGGAAGGGGGGGTGAAAACACAGGAAGGGGGGGTGAAAACACAGGAAGGGGGGGTGAAAACACAGGAAGGGGGGTTTAAAACACAGGAAGGGGGGTTAAAACACGGGAACGGGGGTTAAAACACGGGAACGGGGGTTAAAACACGGGAACGGGGGTTAAAACACGGGAAGGGGGGTGAAAACACGGGAAGGGGGTGAAACACGGGAAGGGGGTGAAAACACGGGAAGGGGGGTGAAAACACGGGAAGGGGGGTGAAAACACAGGAAAGGGGGGTGAAAACACAGGAAAGGGGGGGTGAAAACACAGGAAAGGGGGGGTGAAAACACAGGAAGGGGGGGGGTGAAAACACAGGAAAGGGGGGGTGAAAACACAGGAAAGGGGGGGTGAAAACACAGGAAAGGGGGGGTGAAAACACAGGAAAGGGGGGGGGGGGTGAAAACACAGGAGGGGGGGTGAAAACACAGGAAAGGGATGGTGGAAACACAGGAAAGGGGGGGTGAAAACACAGGAAAGGGGGGGTGAAAACACAGGAAAGGGGGGGTGAAAACACAGGAAAGGGGGGGGTGAAAACACAGGAAAGGGGGGGTGAAAACACAGGAAGGGGGGGTGAAAACACAGGAAAGGGGGGGTGAAAACACAGGAAAGGGGGGGGTGAAAACACAGGAAAAGGGGGGGGTGAAAACACAGGAAAGGGGGGGGGTGAAAACACAGGAAAGGGGGGGTGAAAACACAGGAAAGGGGGGGGTGAAAACACAGGAAAGGGGGGGGTGAAAACACAGGAAAGGGGGGGGGGTGAAAACACAGGAAAGGGGGGGGTGAAAACACAGGAAAGGGGGGGGTGAAAACACAGGAAACTTTTAAAACCCTGAGCCACTGGGGAGAGTGGGAGAAAACCCAATAAACTTTCATTTGGATTGAGAATTCCTCTGCACACTGATACAATCCGACACTGTAACACATGGGAAATGTTTCCTGCTGGAGGAATGCTCTTTAAATATTAAAACAGCAAAGGCTGATACTGACTGGGGGGAGTGTTAGTTTCAATGCTGGGGGACCGGAGAGACAATAAACAAAATAAATAAATAACCCCCCTCCCTCCCCCAAGACTGAAAGGCCCTGATTGTTGCCCCCAGGAGTGCTGTCTTTAACAATATCCGCCGTCGCCAAGACGGAACTGAGGAGGCCGATTGTTGTTTCAATATTATACACACATCGATACATCAGTGAAATTACAAATCATTGCAACCGGCCCGAGCCACAGAGAAGGGGGGTTTAAACCCCCCTCCAGGACAGCTCTGCTTCCTGTTGTAAAGCGGAGAGCCCCTCGGAGCTGTAGCTTTGACAAAGCGCTGATTGTCCCCAGTGATCTCCCCTCTCCCTCCCGTTTTCTACTCACCCTGCGCTCCAGAGAGAGGGAGACTCTCACTCCCCACAAGCGGCCCCCTCGCTGCTCCTGCAACCACTCTGACCAAGTTTGTCGGCGGCAGGCAGGGAGAATGTACTTCCCTCCTCTCTATCTTCGGCGTCGAGGTCAACAGATAGAAATGGAGATGGAAAGGACTCAGAGAGGATCTGGCAACACACACACACACAGGGAGAGAGAGCAATGCAGCTTCCTAGTGGAGATCCGGCAGAAATGCAGCTCCTGCACGAATAATTGAACCAGGCGGGATTAGCAAAAGATTCTGGTTTATTGAGCACTGATTTATTAAACACTGGAAAAAAACTGATTTATTAAGCACTTGCGAAAGCTCTGGTTAATTAAACGCTGCAGAACACTATATTAAACCTTGGTTTATTAAATAACGCAAAAACTCTTGGTTTATTTCGTCTGTGCGCCCTTAACAAGGTCTAGCTCTTTTAAAATTAGTTTTATTAAATTTCCCAGTTTATTATTGCAGTATAATTTTTCAGATATTGTACATGCTGCATTGAATGCCTTTGCTTTGGTTTCTTAAGAGATCCAATTTGATATGGTAATCAAGATTTTCTTTGTTTTTAAGATTTATTTATCTCACTAAAGAATGAAATGCCAGGTTTATCTTTAGGGTGGCCGCATTTATTGCCCTTCCCGAGGAGCACTGATCTGAGAAGATAATGTTGGACCTTCTCCTTAAATCACAGCAGGGTCTCTGCTGTTGATAATCCCAGAGTGGCCTGAGGTCAGGAATCTGGGCAGCACAACGGCACAGTGGTTAGCACTGCTGCCTCACAGCGCCAGGGTTCGATTCGGGCTTTGGATGTCTGTCTGTGTGGAGTTTGCACTTTCCCCCCGTGTCTGCGTGGGTTTCCTCCCAGTGCTCTGGTTTCCTCCCACAGTCCAAAGATGTGCGGATAATGTTATGGGGATAGGGTGGGGGGTTTAGGTAGGGTGCTCTTTCAGAGGGTTGGTGGAGATTTGATGGGCAGAATGGTCTCCTTCTGCACTGTAGGGATTATATGGACAAGACAACAACAATGAAGGAAGGGTGATTATATATCTAAGTGAATCATTTTGGTAGGAGCATTGATATGGGGCAACATGAAATAAAGGGTCAATTCTTAAGGGTGCATTGATAGAGGGACCTGTGTGTACATGTGCATAAATCAATGAACGTGGCAGGACAGAATGAAGAGTGGTGAATAAGGCATGTGGGGTCCTGGGTTTTATAAATAGAGGCATAGAATACAAAACATAGGAACTTAGGTTCAGAAGTCGGCAATTCAGCCGTTCGAGTCTGCTCCGCCATTCAATCAGATCAGGGCTGATCTCTTCCTGGTCTCAAATCCACCTCCCCACCTGCTGCCCATATCCCTGTAACCCGTTTTTTAAATCAAAAATATATCTATCTCCTTCTTGAAACATTTAATGAGGCAGACTCCACCGCACTGTGGGGCAACGAGTTCTACAAATTCACCACCCTCTGCAAGAAGTAGTTCCTCCTCATCTCAGCTCTAAATCTACCGCCTCTCAACCTATATCTGTGACCTCTCGTTCTAGATTTCTCCACAAAGGGGACCATTTGATCAACGTTTACTTTATCAATCTCTTTTAGTATTTTATATACCTCGATCAAATCTCCTCTCATTGTTCTAAACTCCGGCGAGTATAAGCCCAAACTGTATAATCTCTCCTCATACGT
The DNA here is from genome assembly GCF_902713615.1 of Scyliorhinus canicula. Lineage (NCBI taxonomy): Eukaryota > Metazoa > Chordata > Chondrichthyes > Carcharhiniformes > Scyliorhinidae > Scyliorhinus > Scyliorhinus canicula. The sequence goes on along the minus strand of NC_052157.1, from coordinate 146,447,028 downwards.
CAACCCTTTCAACCCCAGAATCAATCTGGTGAACCTCCTCTGAACTGCCTCCAATGCCACCACATCCTCCCTCAAATAAGGAGACCCAAACTGGACACAATGCTCCAGATGTGGTCTCACCAATACCCTGTACAATTGCAACAATACTTCTCTACTTTTATACTCCAGTCCTTTTGCAATAAATGCTAACATTCCATTTGCCTTTTTAATTACATGCTGTACTTCCAGTGACGGCGGGCGGGAGGCAGCCACGCAACTGAGGGCTCCTGCTCGGGAACGGCATTTTGGGGGTTTTAAGCCCGGTCCCAGGGTCCACGGTCACATAAAAAGCAGGCAGAAGGCACGGAGAAGGCACAGAGGAGGCACAGCAGAAGAGGATGTCCAGGATCAGTAAGAAGACGGCCGTTAAAAAGACAGCTGAGGGTCCACCAGGGAATGGAGAGGTCACCACGGGGTCACCAAGGAAAAAGGAGGCTGGAGCACCAGGGGAGGCCGCATTGCCTACGGCTGAAGAGATAACCAAGGTGATGGCTGCAGAATTCGAAAGGCAGTTTACAAAACACTTGGAGGCGATGAGGAAGGAGATGAGGGAGGTTTTGAGTGTGCTGGTGGAGGAGGCGATTTCCCCGGTGACGACGGCGGTGGCGAGTGCAGTGGCGGAGGTGCGGGAGCAAGGGGAGGCGCTGAAGGTAATGGAGGACGGTGGTGCAGCACGGTGATCAACCTACCTCGATGGGGAAGGAGATGCAGAAGGTGATGGAGATTAACAAGGATCTACGAGGCAAAATGGAAGGCCTGGAAAATAGATCCAGACGACAGAATTTGAGGATTGTGGGGCTGCCCGAAGGAGTTGAAGGGCCGAGGCCGACTGAGTATTTTGCTGCGATGCTGGCGAAACTATTGGGGGAGGGGGAGGATCCCTCCCGTTATGAACTGGATCGGGCTCATCGGTCGTGGAGGCCTATACCAAAGGCGAGTGAGCCGCCAAGGGTAGTGACTCTGTGCTTCCGTAGGTACAGTGTGAAGGAGAAGGTCCTGTGCTGGGCCAAGCAGAAGCGGGTGGTGCAGTGGGCTGGAGCTGGTATACGTGTATACCAGGACTTTACGGTGGAGCTGGGGAGGAGGCGGGCTGCTTTCAACCGGGTGAAGAGGGCATTGTACATTAGCAAGGTGCAGTGCGGCATTGTATATCCAGCGAAGCTGAGGGTGACTTATAAGCTCAAGGACTTTTATTTTGGAACGGCGGAGGCAGTGGAGGAGTTTGCGAAGGCAGAAGGACTGTGGCAGAACTGAGAAATTGAGAAATGGCCATGTGCCGATGTAACCTCAGGACTGTAGTTTCTTCTTTTTTGTTTCACTGCGTGCGGGTGTATGGGCTAAAGGAGCCAATGGTGTATATATTTGGACAAGGGAGGTGATGGGACTTTCACTCGAAGTGAGGGCTCTTTGGGGTGTGGGTGGATATGCGGGGTGTGTGTGCTAAAAGGGGATTTCTGGGCTTTCCTGGGGCCGGGCAAGGGGAAAGAGACCCGGGCGGGGCCTCCGCGCTGGCCGGTTTAAACCGGCCAGTGAACGGGAGTGAGGTAGGGGGAGGAGCTGCGGCCATCGGAGCCTGGCAGAACAGGGTCCGAGTGGTCTAGCCGGAATGGAAAGTTGGGGGGAAGGAACCGAGGTTGGGGGGAGGGGTTTTACATGAGGCAGTGGACAGGAGGAGTTGGAGAAGGGGGGGGGGGGGGGTTTACAACTCTTGGGTATCACGTACGGCACTCTTTCAGAGGTTGGACGGCGTTGAGTGTGGGGGTGGGGGGTGGGTGGGGGGAGTGGACTCTATGGTGACCATGGGCGGTCCCGGACTCCTTTTTTCTTTTTTTTTCCTTTGTTTTTTGTTTCCACCATGGGAGGGTTTGTTTTATTGGATGCATATATTGACAGGTGGGCCGTTGTTTGGGGTGGTGGGAGGATGGGATCGTTGTTATTGTTAAGGGGATTGATTTTGTATTTGTTACCATTTACTGTTTGTGGGCGGGTGTAAATTTTGGAGGAAAATGTGAAAATGGAGAATAAAAACATTTATAAAAAAAAATAATTACACGCTATACCTGCACACCAACTTTCTGCGATTCATGAACAAAGACACCCAGATCCCTCTGCCCAGATGCATCTTGAATCTTCTTTCCATTTAGATAATAATTTGCCTTTCGATTTTTTCAGCCAAACTGGATAACCTCACACTTATCTACATTAAACTCCATCTGCCAAACTTTGGCCCAATCTCCAAGCCTATGTATATCTGTCTGTAAAATCTTTATCTCCAGGGGCAGCATGGTGACACAGTGATTCACACTGCTGCCTATGTATTGCTATATTTATCTGGTTATAAATACAGCGGTCAATATGGTCGCCTTCCTTAATCCTAATTATGTTTTGCTGTAGAGTCGCCAGGTATCTTTCGATACCGCCACAAGGTTCAAACCCGAATACTGATCAAAGAACCAATGCACCAGTTAGTTAGTTCAAAGTCAATACTATTTATTTACACACACGATAATATCTACTCATGCACAAAATACCATAAACTAAACTATCTCTAACGCTAATGCCTATACTTAACTTCGGGTGCCCACTCAGTCAGAGGAACAATGGCCGTTGTTCGGATCTGAGGCTGTTGGGTACGAAGGGGTAACAGGAGAACAGCTAAGGTCGTCCATCTGATGGCGAGCGTTGAACTTGGACTTACTGCTTCTGATGATGCTGGTGGACGGGTCTCTCTGCTTTGAGAGACGAGTCCAAGAGAGCGATTCTCTCTCGGGGGCTTCTTCTTATACCTGAAGGGGCTTCGCGCGCTTTTGGACGGGCCTTGAACCTGGCCCCGATTAATTGGGCCGCATCTTGATCACTCGTATGATCTTGACCAATTAAAGGTGTGGGTGCCCTGATGGCTGGGCGTGTCCTAGGTGGCCGTTGGCCTTGCTTTGTTTGTGTCTTTCTGGCGCCGGGTGTCTGCAATAGGATCGGTTACTTGAATGTCATTCCTTTGTTCCCGGAGATGGGCCTTCAATATGCTAATTACCTTACAGTTTCAGTCTCGTCTGGGAGTTGCTTTCTCAATACGCATTCAGGGTCTGTGCCTGCTTGCTTTCCTAACATTGTCCATATTTCCCCACAGTCATTGCAATCATCCATTTTGTATTCTGGAAGTGGCCATCCCAGATGGCTACCTATGGCACTGAAGATCCAGGTTCGATCCCGACCCTGGGTCACTGTCTGTGTGGAGTTTGCACATTCACCCCGTGTCTGCGTGGGTCTCACCCCCACGACCCAAAGATGTGCAGGGTAGGTGAATTGGCCACGCTAAATTTCCCCTTCATTGGAAAAAAATAATTGGGTACTCTAAATTTTAAAAAAATCTTTATCTCCTCTTCCCTGCCTGCTTTTCCCACCTATTTTAGTATAATCTGCAAATGTTGCTATGTTACACTCTGTCCCTGCTTGCAGATCATTTATATAGATTGTGAACCGTGGAGGTCCGAGGACTGACCCCTGCGGTGATAAAGCAAGGTGATTTGTAGAACACTGATTCAGCCTCAACTGGAATATTGTGTCCAGTTCTGAGCACCATCACTTGGGCAGCACGGTGGCTCAGTGGTTAGCATTGCTGCCTCACAGCTCCAGGGAATTGGGTTCAATTCTGGCCTTGGGTGATTGTCTGTGTAGTGTTTGAACCTTCTCCCCGTTCTGTGTGGGTTTCCTCTGGGTGCTCCGGTTTCCTTTCACAGTCCAAAGATGTGCACGTTAGGTGGATTGGCCGTGCTAAAGTATCCAAAAGGTTAGATGGGGTTACTGGGTTTCGGGGATAGGATGGAGGTGTGGGCTTAAGTAGCATGCTCTTACCAAGGGCTGGTGCAGACTCAGTGGGCCGAATGGACTCCTCCTGCACTGTGGGGCTCTATGAAAGAACCAAAACATTGGAGAGAGTGCAAAAAAAGATTCACCAGAGGGTTGAGGAGCTTCAGTTATGCGGATAGACTGGAGAATCTGGGACTTCTGTCCTTGGAGGAGAGAAATCGGAGAGGCGACGCAATAGAGGTATTCAAAATCACAAGGGGTCCGGAGAGCGGACAGGGAGAAATTGTTGCCATTGATGGAAGGATCAAGAGACAGAGGGCACAGATTTTGGCAAAGGAAACCATGGGGACATGTGGAAAACGTTTTACGCGGGTGAGTGGTTAGGATCCGCAATGCAGTGCCTGAGTGTGGGGACGGAAGGTTCAATTGAGGATTTCAAACAAGAATCAGATAATTATCTGAAGAGATATATTGTGAAGGGTTGCGGGGCAACGGTGTGGAAGTGGGACAAGGTGAGTTACTCTTGCAGAAAGCCAATGCAGGCACGCCCGGTATGTTTGTACGGCTGGAAAAATAGTTCGGTTTTGAAGTTAACAATCCATTCAACGACCTGAGCTGATGCAGTGCGGAGAGTTGTGATGTCACCAGGAATGGATCTCTCGGGGCAGGTGTGTGATAGTTTGACTGGGACACCCAAAGTCATCCTCCAGCGGTTGAGGGTTGCCCAGGTTATCCATGGAATGTTGAAACCTGGGCCTTCACCAGTTGGGCCAGTTCCCAGGTTGTGGCTGGTGATGTTTGCAGCCAACCAAGAAGTGCGCCATCGGTCAGTGGAGCCCTGATCAGTTTGTGGAGTGCGGAGTATGTTCCAGCAGGCTGTGAGATTTCACATGTGGGGCTTTTGGAGATCCTATATCAGTGGAAGCGCTTTGTTGGCCGACATTCCTTGAGGGAGATGTTTACCCTCAGATGATGGGGCCGAATGGCCTCCTTTTGTGCTGTAACCATTATTCAATTTAAGGGAAATGCAAGTGGAAGTGAGGCATGCGTGGTTCAAAGTCTTTCTCTCCCTTTCATAAAAAAATAATCCTTTACTGTAACACATTTTTTCCAAAAGGATTTTACCCCCTGGGCCAGCCCCCTCCTTCTTTTTTTAAAATAAATTTAGAATACCCAATTGATTTTTTCCAATTAAGGCATGATTTAGGGTGGCCAATCCACCTAGCCTGCACATCTTTGGGTTGTGGGGGGGGAGGAGACCCACGCAGTCACAGGGAGAATGTGCAAACTTCACACGGACAGTGACCCAGAGCTGGGATTCAACCTGGGACCTCGGCGCCGTGAGACTGCAGGGCTAACTCACTGCGCCACCGTGCTGTCCTCCCCCTCCTTCAACCAACAGGTAAAGAAGTCCGTCTGTCCGGAATAAATGTAGGGGAAGACAGGTCTACATCACAGGACTACTTACATGGGCACTGCGATAACCTGATTCCTCATATGCCCTTTTGTTGGACATCAGTGAAATCAAACAGCGAGCTGTCTTTGGGACAGATGAGACTCAATCTACAGACCCACCAACCTAGGTAGAGCCCGGCACCAGCAGAAATCTTCAATGTGCCAGAGAGGGTGGTTCTCCTTTAAGAAGTTTGCCTTTAATTAGCACTTTTCATATCGAAAAACTCTCTCTGTGCTTCAGGAGCATAATCAGACCCAGGTTTGAGACTAAGCAACAGAAGACTTTAACGGTGTACTGGACACTCGGCTCAAGGTCAAGGCCTCAGTCTTTGAGTCCCTCAAGGGTGGCAAAGGCAGTTTTGGCCTTCATGGAGCAGATGGGGTGGGGGGAGACCCATGGAGATTTTTACATCCAAAGGAGAAGGATTTTTCTTTTTTTCTCTCAGGTACATCAGGTCTACTCTCAGACTGACTATTTTGTGGTGGGTAGGTCTCTGCTTCCGGGAGTGGTGGGTGCGGGGTCTTTGGCAATCGTTATTTCAGATCATGCTGCACATTTTGTGGATTTGATGCTGGAGGCGGGCCCCGCTCAGCGCCCCCTGGAGGTTGGTTAGGACGTTGTTGGTGGATGAGGAATTCTGAGTGGGTTTCCTCCGGCATTGGGGAGTCCACTGAGTTTAATAGGAGTGAGGAGATTTTGCCTTCCATGTTGCGGGAGGCTCTGAAGGTGGTCACTAGAGGGGAAATAATCTCTTATAAGGCGTGTAAAGAGAAGAGTAAAAGGGTGGATAGGCAGAGGTTGGCGGAGGCCACCCTGGAGGTGGATCACCAATACTCGCTTACCCCGATGTCGGAGCTGTTTGCAAGCAGGACTAAATTGCAGTTGATATTTGGGCTGCTTTTGATGGTTCGCGCCGTGCACCAGCTGTGACACTCGAAGGGCGGGGTGGGTTTTATGAGCATGGGGAGAGACCAGCCGCCTGTTAGCGCACCAGCTGAGGCAGCCTCTCGGTAATTAGTGTAGGTGAAAGCCTCAAGTGGCAAGTTAGTCTCCGCCCCAGGTAAGGTCAGCAAATATTCCGAGGCTTTTTATCAGAGCCTTTATAAGTTGGAATCCCCGGAGAATGGGTTGTCCATGATGGAATTTTTGCCTGTCTATCCCAGTTGTAGAACAGGCGAGAAGGGAAGAGTTGGGGTCCCCATTGAGGTCATGAAATGCATGGGTTTGATGCAGTTGGGTAAGGTACCAGGCCCAGATGGATTCCTAATTTTACAAGAAATCTGTGGGTCAGCTGGTCCTATTGTTGTTCGAGATGTTCAACCATTCCATGTCCCGGACGATTCATGCAGGCATCAATTTCTTTGATGTTAAAGAAGGATAAGGATCCGACAGAGTGTGGGTCGTATCGTCCTATTTCATTATTGATTGCAGAAGCAAAGTTGTTGCCGAAGGTTTTGGCCATGCGCTAGGAGCCCTGAGGTTACATCGGAGGAACAGACTGGGTTTGTTAAGGGCAGCCAGCTGTCAGCCAACATTGGGTGGTTGTTTAATGTCATTTTGTCCCCCCCTCTCCAGTCCCAGAGCCAGAAGTAATTATCTCAATGGATGCTGAAAGGGTGTTTGATAGGGTGGAGTAGTGGTATCTGCTCGAGATCCTTGGAAGGTTTGGTTTTGGACCTAGATTTATACCTTGGACCCAGCTTTTATTTGGAGCCCCCACCCCGAGCATTCATATGAATGCAGGAGCTCGATATATTTCCAGCTGGAGAGAGGTACGAGGCAGAGTTGTCCATTGTCCCCGCTATTGTCTGCCTTGGCAATTGAGCCTCTGGCAATAGCATTCATGTCATCTTTGAGGTGGAGGAGGATAAGGAGCATAGTGACTTTGTACATGGATACTTTGCTGTTGTATGTAAACAATTGCATTGAGAACTTTTCAATCTAACATGTAAAACTATACCACACAGGAAATACAATTCCAGACTCAACCACCAGAATTTACCACCCCGACCCACACCAAAAAAAGAAAATTAACCAAGACAAAACCAGAACGCCCCCGCAACATCTGGCTTTGACCAGCTCCCTGAAATAGAAATGAAAGGTTGCCATTTCGAGTAGAACCCTTCTACCGGCCTCCTCATGATATACTTGACCTTTTCTAAATGCAAAAACTCCATAAGGTGACTTAACCAAGATGAAGCACTGGGCGGAACCAGAGTCCTCCACCCAAACAGAACTTGCCTTCCAGTGTCGAGGAAATAATGAAGCTGCTTAGGAGTGTTGGCTCCTTCCCGGGACATTAATTGAACCTGGGCAAAAGTGAATACTATCCGGTGAATCTCCCAGGGAGGGGAGCCAATCTGGGGAACTTACCTTGTCGTCTGGTCAGGTCCAGCTTCCATTAGCTGGGAATCCGAGGCGGCCTATGATTGGGCCTCACTCCACAAACTAAATGTTGCGGGTCTGCGAAATGGGGTCAAGTCTGACTTGAAGTGGGAAAGCCCCCCTCTCCCCCTGGTGGGCAGGGTCCAATCGGTAAAGATGAATATCCTCACAAAGTTTTTATTTTTGATGGTGTCTCCCAGTTTACCTTCCCAAATCTTTCTTTGTGAAAATCAATATTTGGGTGGGCAAGACTCCACGGATTTGTAGGGTAGTATTTACAGAGGGAAAGAAAAAGGGGGAGATGGCTAGCGTTGCACAATCTATTTTATTAGTATTTGGAAATACATTGAAAAGATACGGCGGGGGGGGGGGGGTTAAGGGTACAGAGTCCATATGGGGGTGGGTGGAGGGGAGTGTCTGTCGAGGCACTAGTTTGAGGGCCTTGGTTATTGGTCTGCTTCCATCTCCCCTGCAAAGTGGACTTCAAGTCTGGTGGTGGCCGCCGTTTGGAGAATATGGAGACAGTTAAGGCAACATTTCAAGCTGGGTGTCATGGTGATGTTAGCCCCCATTGTGTGTGAACCAGTGCTTTGGTCCAGTGGTTTCGCACTCGCCATTTGGAGCATGTGGGGAGGAGGGGTTGGAGCTTTCCGGGGACATGTCTATAGAAGTGAAGTTTGCTGGTTTTGAGGAGCGGTTGGGTAAATTCCAGCTTCCGAGAACTACTCTGTTTCGTATTATCAGGTGTGTAACCTTTTGTGAAAGGAGGTTCTTTCCTTCCCCTTAGCACCCTCGCCCTCTTTGATGGATAGAGTTTGTTCGGCGGTTGAGTTCGGGGAGGCGAAGATATTGGATATTTATAGTCAGCTTGTGTTGATGGAGCAAGCTCCGGTGGATGTGGTTAAAGGAAAGTGGGAGAGGGAGCTGTGCCTTGGTTTTGATTGGGGGGGCGGGGCCAGGGGGTGTGGAGTGAGGCTTGACACAGGGTCAACTCCACCTCCGCACGTGCTCAGTTCACCTTGATTCAGTTCAAGGTGGTGCATAGGGCACATCAGACCAGGGCACAGATGAGTGGGTTTTTTTTCTGGAAGTAGGTGCGAGTATTGTTCATGGGGTCCAGGGAATCACAAGCATACGTTCTTGCCTTGCCCTGAACGTGTGAGCTTTAGGGTCTCCTTCTTCAGCACCATGTCCGGAATTCTTGGGATTGAGTTGGAGCCTTGCCCATTGGTGACTATTTTTGGGGTCTCACACTCTCCGGCGCCGCAGACAGGGTCGAGGCGGATGCTCTGGCCTTCACTTTGCTAATAGCCGGAAGGCAAGTTCTGTTTGGGCGGAGGACTCTGGTTCCGCCCAGTGCTTCATCTTGGTTAAGTCACCTTATGGAGTTTTTACACTTAGAAAAGGTCAAGTATATCATGAGGAGGCCGGTAGAAGGGTGCTACTTGAAATGGCAACCTTTCATTTCTATTTCAGGGAGCTGGTCAAAGCCAGATGTTGCGGGGGGGGTTCTTGTTTTGTCTTGGTTGATTTTTTTTTGGTGTGGGTGGGTGGGGGGGTTGTGGTTGAGTCTGGAATTGTATTTCCTGTGTGGTATAGTTTTACATGTTAGATTGAAAAGTTCTCAATACAATTGTTGGTACAGCAGTTAGCACTGCTGCCTCACGGTGCTGAGGACCCGGGTTCGTTCCAGCCCCGTGTCACTGTCTGTGTGGAGTTTGCACATTCTCCCCGGGTCTGTGTGGGTCTCACCCCCACAACCCAAAGATGTGCAGGTTAGGTGAATCGGCCACACTAAGTTGCCCCTTAATTGGAAAAAAAAGAATTGGGTACTCTAAACTTTTTTTTAAAAGTCCTCGACCCTTCAGATTCAGAGAGATGAGAGCTGCCAATCGAGCCATGGTTGACACCATTTGATGGTTACCTTTTAAACTTTTAATCTTGCAGCTAGGAATGTAACAATGCATCCTCCAAACCAGCTCTTAGAACTGTGCATGCATCATATCACTATTGCCTTGTTTAGTCTCAATTTACACAACATCCAGTGAAATCCTCCTCCTATTGTGGATAACGTTACTGAAGCATTTAAACAACTTCCAACAATAATATTTGACATCTGTTCCCTTTTGCAATAAAAAAAATTAAATATTAAATGTAAATTAGGGCAGCAGGGTAGCATGGTGGTTAGCATAAATGCTTCACAGCTCCAGGGTCCCAGGTTCGATTCCCGACTGGGTCACTGTCTGTGTGGTGTCTGCACGTCCTTCCCTTGTGTGCGTGGATTTCCTCCGGGTGCTCCGGTTTCCTCCCACAGTCCAAAGATGTGCGGGTTAGGTGGATTGGCCATGCTAAATTGCCCGTAGTGTCCTAATAAAAGTAAGGTTAAGGGGGGGTTGTTGGGTTACGGGTATAGGGTGGATACGTGGGTTTGAGTAGGGTGATCATGGCTCAGCACAACATTGAGGGCCGAAGGGCCTGTTCTGTGCTGTACTGTTCTATGTTCTATGTTCTATGAAACAAAAATGATTTAAGGAAAACATATCAACTTTTCAGAATCAGTTTGTCCACTGTTTGAACAATGCTCCATTCTGCTCAGAAAAGGCTGCCTTATGTTGCCCACAATGTCCATATTTGGTTTACGATAGTCTTGCCAATCACAGCCACTGAACTCACCTCCCTGGCTTTTAGTTGTTCATGTTAACACATTTTAAATTTTCTCGACCACTGAAATCGTATGATTCCAAAGTGTTTGTAAAAATATTTGCCTGATGGCAGCACGGTGGCGTGGTGGTTAGCACTGTTGCCTCAACAGCGCTAAGGTCCCAGGTTTGATCCCGGCTCTGGGTCACTGTCTGTGTGGAGTTTGCACATTCTCCCTATGTTTGCATGGGTTTCACCCTCATAACCCAAAGATGTGAAGGCTAGATGGATTGGCCTCGATAAATTGCCCCTTAATTGGAAAAAAGAATTGGGTACTTTAAATTTAAATTTAAAAAAAAATTTGCTTGAAAGTGTAACATTTTCTTTTAAAGATTCACCAACAAACATTCAAATCCTCCACCACCGAAGAACAGTGGCAGCCGTGTTACCATCTACAAGGTGCACTGCAGTAACTCGCCAAGGTTCCTTTGACAGCACATTCCCAGCCCATGATTGCTACCACCTGGAAGGACAGAGCAGCAGATACCTGGGAACCCCACCACCTGGATGTTCCCCACCAAGACACTCATCATCCGGACTTGGAAATATATCACCGTTCCTTCACTGTCGCTGGGGCAAAATCCTGGAACTCCCTCCCTAACAGCACTAAGGATGTACCTACTCCCCAGGGACTGCAGCGGTTCAAGAAGGCAACTCACCACCAACTTCTGAAGGGCAAATAGGGATGGGCAATAAATGCTGCCCTAGCCCACGACGCCCACATCCCTTAAATTAATTTTTAAAGAATTTATTGGTACATAAACTCATACTGAAATGTGTGTATTCAAAATGGAATTGGGGAATAGGCGGAAACGTTAAACTCAAAACATGACTAAAATTTAAAGGCGGCAATGTGCACGGTATTTTAACCAAAATCCTATTTCCCTGAACATTGGAACCGCGTGCAAGTGAATTTTTATTTTAAATTTTGTTTTATTCCCCCATTAAGGGGCAATTTTAGCGTGGCCAATCCACCTACCGTGCACATCTTTTGGGTTGTGGGGGTGAAACCCAAGCAAACACGGGGAGAACGTGCAAACTCCACACGGACAGTGACCCGTGGCCGGGATCGAACCCGGGACCTCGGTGCCACGAGGCAAAGTAAGTGAATTTATTAGGTCCCGAAACAAGTTCATTGCCTGCTGCCTCAGTGTGATTCTATCCTCATTAAATGGACAATGGGCAGGGGCAGCACGGTGGCAGTGGTTAGCACCGCTGCCTCACGGCGCCGAGGAACCGGGTTCGATCCCGGCCCTGGGTTACTGTTCTCCCCGTCTCTGCGCATGTCTCACCCCCACAACCCAAAGATGTGCAGGGTAGATGGATTGGCCATGCTAAAATTGCCCCTTAATTGGAAAAAAAAGAATTGGGTACTCTAAATTTATTTTTAAAAACCGGGAATGGACAGGATGCTCAACGGAGATAAATGCTAAAGTTCAAATCATTATGCTGCACCCTTATTACTGGACAGGATAAAATGCATTGGTGCGCAACTTCAGGGTCACGCCTCCAGGCGACCAAACTTGGGAGCCGAGCCACTCCTTTTCTAGGATCGCCAACCATCCAGGATTGGCCTGGTGTCTCCAGGAATTAAAGATTCAAGCTCCAGGTCACTGCTGTGGTAAACCCTGAAGAAAAACCCCAGGGACATTAAAATATATATATTTTAAACTTTCTTTGAGCATTTCTCTTTACCAGATATAAAAATATTGAAAATGGGAATAAAAAAGGATGTTTGGCTGACAATCAAGCATCATTCAATTGGGTTATGGATGTTTTTGCCTTTCAATTGGCGTGTGAACACACAGAGATGGATGTTTTGGCTGATAAATGGCCGGAGCTTGGGTGCGAGTTATGTGATTATATTTAATACATTTAAAAGCAGTCGACAACCTTACTTTGCATTCACCCAACAGAAAGGGAACAGAATCAGGTCTCCTCCTCCCTGGACTCTTGTGATCCAGAGAATCCTGCTGGATAGCGATAGTCAATTTACATTGAGTGAGGGTAGGGTCAGGCTCAGCTATATAACCACTCAGTGGACAAGTCAATGAGCATTCACCGTCCAGGGTCAAATGTGAAGGACGGTCCTTTACAGCTCTCAAATGAGAGGGCAAAAAGCATTGCAGGCCATTGATTAGTCACCCACCCTGCCTATCATGCACCAAACAACTCATCAGAATCAATAGAAATTTATGGAAACTAAAAATAATTTGCTGCTTTTGCACTCTTTGATTAAACATCACAATTATTAATTCACCTTAGACAGAAGGAAAAAGAATAATAGGTGAAAACCCAAATGTTTGGGGGGAAACCAGTCAAGCCTTTTCAAAAATTGTAATATTCCTTTAAATGTGCAGTTTTGGATCTTTACGCGCTGCTGATTCCAACTGTAAATGAATGTTTCAGTTTCCCCTTTGTAAATATTAATCCGGTAATTGTTTATTTAAATAGGTCAGCCTAACGCGTCATTAAAATCCAGGCTGACATTGCTAAACACTGCCTTATCAGGCACGTTATCCTTTAGGTAAAATGTTAAACCGAGACACTATCTGCCTGTTCCAACAAGTTCAGGTGGATGTTAAAGATCCCGTGGCACTACTTGAAGCGTGGCATGTGGAGTTATCGTCCCACTGTCATGCCCAACATTCATATTAAATTAAACATTAATAAGTACAGATTAACGGCTCATTCACTTCATGACCTTTTGAGACACTGTGTGCAAAATGACAGTGGTTTGTTTTAAATAACAATTCCTTCATCTCCGAACAATTGGGACATCCCGACGATGTCAAATGCACTATTTGAATACTTTTATCAAACGTAAATTGTCTTAAAATTTGTTTCATATTGCATAAATCAACGTTTCCTAAACAAGTCTGCACCGCATGTGTGTATTTTCCTCATTGCGCAAGAAGATAAACTTGCCTTTCACAATCGCATGAGATCCCAAAGTGCTTTACAGCTAACAAAGTCAATTTGAAGTGTTGATACCGTTGTAATGTGGGAACGTGGCAGTCAATTTGTGCACAGAAAGGTCCTTGCACCAAAAAGATAAATGCCAACTTGATTTAGGCATTGGTTGAAGGAGACATGTTGATCAGGGGACCAAAGAGAATTTCCCTGCCCTTTTTCAAGTCGTGTGTTTGGACCTTTCACATCCACCCGAAGGCAGATGGGGTGCCGGATTAACCCCTCACCCAAAATGCAGTGCGTTCAACGTTGCAGCACTCCCACAGTACTGCAAAGAAGTGCCACGCTAGTTTACGCGCTCAAGTCTCTGGTATGGGTTTGAAGCTGCCGACTTCTGACTCAGAGATGACACAGAGTCAATTACAGAACATGTAAAATCAGCTCTCTGCATAGCCAGTTACACAATGAAATTAAACGAAAATGAAAATCGCTTATTGTCACGAGTAGGCTTCAATGAAGTTACTGTGAAAAGCCCCTAGTTGCCACATTCCGGCACCTGTTTGCGGAGGCTGGGCGTATTTAAATATTACTTTCACTTGTACAGGCTGTTTTGTTAGCTTCCTTACTCAAAGTGGCTGCCTACAAAGCTTTACTGATATGCCTGTGAGACACAGACCATCTCAGTCCTCCCAGGAATAGGATGATAGGGGCCAAAAGCAGGAAAATAAATACATTTGTACAATCCTGTTCTGACACAAAGAAACATAAAATGAATGCTCATCTCAAGGAGGTCATTGTAAAGTGAAGTGACAAATATACCCTACCCAGATCCAACTTAAAACAACTTTGTTCTGAAATAAGATGTAACAGATGGTGAACCAATAAATCTGGTATATTGATTAAATTCTGTCTTAAACCCTCGTTTAGGCATTTCTAAAAATCTTTTCCCTTTCTTTTTAAAAATTTTTTTTAGAATACCCAATTCATTTTTTCCAATTAAGGGACAATTTAGCGTGGCCAATCCTTGCACATTTTTTGGTTGTGGGGGCACACACGGGGAGAATGTGCAAACTCCACCCGGCCAGTGACCCAGAGCCGAGATCAAACCCGGGACCTCGACGCCGTGAGACCACAGTGCTAACCCACTGCGCCACCGTGCTGTCAATCTTTTCCCTTTCTGAATACAAGCAATCAATGTGCTCACAAAAATTTTAATGAGGGCAAAACTTCAATCGATAATCCCAGCTTTCCAGAAAGACCAACTCATTCCAATGCCCCGGCCTCACAGCGAGTTGAGAAGTTGATTGACTTCAGCTGATTATGGGACCACAGCCATTTATGCTTTTCAAGGGCAGCACGGTGGTGCAGTGGTTAGCACTGCTACCTCACGGCGCCGAGGTCCCAGGTTCGATCCCGGCTCTGGGTGACTGCCTGTGTGGAGTTTGCACATTCTCCCCGTGTTTGCGTGGGTTTCGTCCCCACAACCCAAAGACGTGCAGGGTAGGTGGATTGGCCACGCTAAATTGGAAAAAGGAATTGGGTACTCAAATCTTTTTTATTTTTAAATTAGACTTTTCAGCATCAGAAATTACTCGCCTAAATCATTGCTTTAAACTCATTTCCAACCAATTCTAACTCTCTTTCCTCCTCCTCCCCCATTAACTGGGCTATGGTCCCACTGTTGGCGGCAGGTCTCCAGTACTCAATGAAATGACCATTCTTCATGCAGGGCAAGACTGGGAATTGTTCAACTGTGGACTACATCCCAACCCAGCTCAATCCTGTTTTCATCCAACATCTCCAACTAGCTGGTAGATAATGATCAAGATTAGACAATCCAAGGGCAGCACGGTGGCCTAGTGGTTAGCACAACCGCCTCACGGCGCCGAGGTCCCAGGTTCGATCCCGGCTCTGGGTCACTGTCCGTGTGGAGTTTGCACATTCTCCCCGTGTCTGCGTGGGTTTCGCCCCCACAACCCAAAAATGTGCAGAGTAGGTGGATTGGCCACGCTAAATTGCCCCTTAATTGGAAAAAATAATTGGCTAATCTAAATTTAAAAAAAAAAAAGAAAAAAAAAAAAGATTAGACAATCCAGCTGATTCTTTATTTGCCCCCTTTCTATTGTAGGGGCACTAAGTCCGATTGTAGAGCACCAACGTACATATCAGATGAGATCAACTATGCTACATATATCCAGATTTTAACTAGCAATCATTTTTGGCATTATAAATGGGGACATAAATGAAAGAGCAAGGGCAGCACGGTGGCGCAGTGGTTAACATTGCTGCCTCACGACACCGAGGTCCCAGGTTCGATCCCAGCTCTGGGCCACTGTCCATATGGAGTTTGCACATTCTCCCCGTAAAACCCCAAAAACACAAACTGTGCAGGGTAGGTGGATTGGCCACGCTAAATTGCCCCTTTATTGGAAAAAATGAATTGGGTACTCTAAATTTATTTTTTTTAAATGAAAGAGCAATAAAGTGGTGTATGAGATTATAAAAAGCATTACCATATCTTTAAGCATGCAAGATTATTGAAGTGAAACAATTTCCTACTTCTTTCCAATAAGCAGTAGATTGATAATTCTCAGATAAGTAATGGTTGGGGGAAATTTAAAAGTGAATATTAATCAAATCAATGAGGTCAATTATATATGAATTGAGTATTGCTGTAAAAAGAGACATGTTATTGAAGCTAAACAAAAGCTTGGGGGACAACCATTCATTCGCTGGTTCATTCCTCTAGGGCACAGCCTTGACCAGTCAACCTGCCTGGTCCGAATTTAAACAAACTCTTGGCAATTAATTGTTCCCTGTGCATTCTCCATGGCAATGCCTCTACCAAAGACCTCCTACCAACCAATCAGCACCCTCTTCTCATGCAGTATAGAAAGCTTTGTTCCCTCTTTAGATTGGTATTCTTGGAAATCTGAGCTGATGAGTACAAGATGAAAAGCTTTGACAGCTTGTCTCTTTTTTCCGCAACACTCCAGTTCTGTACTACCAAGTTCTATACTGATTCCTTATCTAAATCAGGAAAGCAGTTCATTCCTGTTCTGTTGTTGGAGGGAGAAGGATTGTGAAATTTGCAACCGCATCAGTAGTTTAGAATCACAAATAAATTTTGACTGCTCCCAGTAATTGGATGAATTTTCATTCCCATCACATCTTCCGAAGGATTTTGCACTCATTAAAACCGGGCTGAACAGAGCTGGCAATGGAAACAAAATATACAGTGACAAAGCCTGACAAGATTCAATATTTTTGGGTCTTTCAGTTCATAACAAAGCTATAAATATCTAATGAGATATTAATAGGACATCTGGAGCCAAGCTCACAACTTACAGTAGATCTTATTTGACTAAATGGAAATTGGGTTACTTAAAAATGAAAGAACAAAGTTGCAACTTTCCTTTAAAGCAGAGCCCACCCGGGGATTCGATGAGGGATACATTTTCTTGGCCATTTTCTCCCCTTAAGGTCATCACTTTCACAAAGCCAAACTGATGGCCATTACACTCTGGTACCGTCCCTATTAACCATGTGAAGCTCGATGATGAATAACAGACCACTGCACTGCAAAAGGCATCGTATCGGAGTGCAGTCTTCTGACTTGAGGTCCACACATACTGATCTAATAGGAGGCTGCTGCCTCACAATCTGGAACAGGAATCCAGGCAGCTTTTCCGCCCCCTAATCCACAGCAGGGTAGCCCCTCCACCGCACCATACTGCCAGTTAGCAGCCAACATATAGCAGAGACCAGAGAATTTTTTTCTCTTATAAATTTAGAGTAGCCAATTATTTTTCTTTTCCAATTAAGGGGCAATTTAGCGTGGCCAGTCCATCTGACCAGCACATCTTTGGGTTGTGGGGGTGAAACCCACGCAGACATGGGGAGAATGTGCAAACTCCACACGGACAGTGACCCGGGGCCGAGATTCGAACGGGTTCTCAGAGCCGCAGTCCCAGTGCTAACCACTGCACCACATGCCACCCAAGCAGAGATCAGGGATGATGACAATTTACTGATCCAGCATTCACATACCCAATGCTAAGAGGTCCAATATTTTTAAGCTGCAGAGCTAACTCTTTCCTATCTCTGTGACCTCCGCTAACACTACAACCCTCCAAGATGCTGGCAGTCCTCCAATTCTGTCCGAGCCCTTGCACATCCCCGATTCACTATTGGCAGCCATGTCTTCATGCCAAGCCCTGAAATCTCTTCCTGAAATTTCTCCTTCCCCCTTCGAGATGTTCCTTAAAACCTACATCTGACCATGCCAATGGCAGGCATAGTGAAATTATAACTGGACTAGTAATCCACAGACACAGGGTAATGTGCTGGAGACCTGGGTTTCAATTCCATTCGACAGATGGTGAAAGTTGAATTCAATAAAAACACCTGAAATTTCACGTCATGAAACCAGTGTCGATGTTGTAAAAACAAATCTGGCTGTTTAATGCCTCCCTGAAAATAAACCCCCCAAAAATGAATGTTAAACTTAGCAGGACTGGCAGCACCTGTGGAGAACGAAACAGGGCGAAGGTTTTGAGTCCTATGACTTCTTCAGAACCGACAGGGGTAGAGTTATATGGTTGGAGAGAGTGGAACACTATAAGTCAGGCTAGGTCGGAGCGAAGGAGTGAACTGGGCAACCTTGCCTGGTCTGGCCTACACCACAGTTCCCTAATGTGGTTGACTCCTGAGTGACCGCTGAAATAGGGCAGCACGGCAGCACAGTGGGTAGCCCGGTTGCTTCACAGCTTCAGGGTCCCAGGTTCGATTCCCGGCTTGGGTCACTGTCCGTGCGGAGTCTGCCCGTTCTCCCCGTGTCTGCGTGGTTTTCCTCCGGGTGCTCCGGTTTCCTCCCACAAGTCCCAAAAGACGTGCTGTTGGGTGAATCGGACATTCTCAATTCTCCCTCTGTGGCAACTTGGGACTTTTCACTATAACTTCATTGCAGTGAGGGCAGCACGGTGGCGCAGTGGGTTAGCCCTGGTGCCTCACGACACCGAGGTCCCAGGTTCGATCCCGGCTCTGGGTCACTGTCCGTGTGGAGTTTGCACATTCTCCCCGTGTCTGCGTGGGTTTTGCCCCCACAACCCAAAGATGTGCAGGCTAGGTGGATTGGCCACGCTAAATTGCCCCTTAATTGGAAAAAATTAATTGGGTACTCTAAATTTAAAAAAAAACTTCATTGCAGTGTTAATGTAAGCCTACTTTTTTTTTTTTTTTTAAATTTAGATTACCCAATTATTTTTTCCAATTAAGGGGCAATTTAGCGTGGCCAATCCACCTACTCTGCACATTTTAGGGTTGTGGGGGCGAAACCCACGCAGACACGGGGAGAATGTGCAAACTCCACACGGACAGTGACCCAGAGCCGGGATCGAACCTGGGACCTCAGCGCCGTGAGGCGGTTGTGCTAACCACTAGGCCACCGTGCTGCCCTAATGTAAGCCTACTTGTGACAATAAAGATGATTAAACAGCCGAGCAATCCACTCAGTTTGTGGGAAACATCACATGAATTATATTTTTAAAAACTATACCCAGGTTTGAAAAGGGGTGGCACGGTGGTTAGCACTGCTGCCTCACAGCTCCAGGGTCCCAGGTTCGATTCTAGGCTTGGGTCTCTGTCTGTGCGGAGTCTGCACGTTCTCCCCATGTCTGCATGGGTTTTTTCCCCACAGGCCAAAGATGAGCAGGCTAGGTGGATTTGCCATGCAAAATATCTCCTTAGTGCCCGAAAAGGTTAGGTGGGGTTACTGGGCTATGGGGATAGGGTGGAGGCGTGGCCTTCAGTAGGGGGCTTTCTCAGGTCCGGTGCAGACTCGATGGGCCGAATGGCCTCCTTCTGCACTGTAAATTTTACGATTCTATGAAGAACAAGAAATCGTATTGCTAACTTAAATTAGGTAATTGTGTTCTATAATAAAACAAAGGACAAGGCTGATTATACTTCCAACCTAACAGGTCATTAAAATCTCTTTGGAGCAGAACGGACAGGATTTTGAAAGTCCAGCTGCCTCTGGAAGGGCATCCGGCTGATCGGGTTACAAATGCTGTTTAAATTTGAATTTAAATTAGCACCAAATTTCAGGCAGCATCAAAGAATAAGTGAATAATCAATGCTACTGCAACCATCTCAGAAAGTATCAGGGCGAAGGTAAAGTTGTGGTACTAAACCCGTGCTCACTAACAGCATTAGCATTTAAAACAACAAACTGTCATTAGACACAAATCTATTCCCCTTGTAGCCTCTCAACTCATTAGAGGATTTATTTTAGCCTTGCGCGTGTGCTCACTGGAGCTCTGTTCCTGCCATTGAAAATCTTGTCACACTTTCAGAAGTTTAATGATGCATCCCGGTTGCCCATCGCCTCACTGTGGAAACGAAAACCTTCTTTGCTTTAGTTGGAACTGGTCAGCAACACAATTGGTCAGCAACACTAGTCTCCTTAAAAAAGACTTAAAAGGTAACTTTGTGGATTACAAGCCAAAAGAATTATGTAGGAGCGTTCTCCAATCTGCACAGTGTCTGCACCAGTTCATGCTAAATCAGTGATCTTGCATTCCTATTCCAGATTTTTTGTCTACCCCCCCCAGCTTGCCTATCCTTTCTGGGTTCTTCTAGTGCTGTACAGAGCATAATGTGCCTTCTTTGCACGGGGTGCTTCCCAGCCTTATTGGCAGCACAGGGATAGAGAGAAATGAAAGCAGATGCCATTTCTGACTAGTCTCTCACACCATCTAGTGGCTGATTACTGTGAAGCATCGTCTTATGATAAATGACATGTTAGAGGCACACACTGTATTGGAATGCCATAGAAATATCATGCAGAATACGAAATGATAAAGTTACCCAAAACTTCTAATCTGATACCACTTTTTTTGCTGGAACTGATGAATAAACTGATGAATCACAGTAACTTCATTTGAAGCCTACTCGTGACAATAAGCGATTTTCATTTCATTTCATAAAGTCCCTTGGACTTCAGTTGATGCTCGCAGTTACACTCATTTAAAGATATAGATAGGCAGCATGGTGGAGCAGTGGTTAGCAGTGCTGCCTCATGGCGCCAAGGTCTCAGATGCGATCCCGGCTCTGGGTCACTGTCTGGAGTTTGCACATTCTCCCAGTGTTTGCGTGGGTTTCGCCCCCACGACCCAAAAGATGTACAGGGTAGGTGGATTGGCCACGCTAAATTGCTCCTTAATTGGAAAACATGATTGGGTACTCTAAAATTAAAAAAAAAATCTAAGGATATAGATCTAGATTTTCCTATCACACTCCAACTCTCCGTGATGTGCATACCATAGAATCCCTACCATGTCTAAGGAGGTCATTTGGCCCATCGAGTCTGCGAAAGAGAATCCTACCTAGCCCACTCCCCCGCCCCGCCCCGCCCCACCCCTGTAACCCTACCTAATCGGCACATCTCAGGGGCAATTTAGCAATTCTGCACACCTTTGGATTGTGGGAGGAAACCACAGCGCTCGGAGGAGACCCACGCTGACACGGTGAGAACATGCAAACTCCACAGTCAGCCAAGGCCAGAATTGAACCCTGGTCCCAAGTGCTTTGAGGCAGCAGTGCTAACCACGGTGCCACCATGTGCTGTCCAAAGTAATTCTCCCCCCCCCCCCCCCCCCAATCAAGTGGTCTTGAATTAGAGCAGATTGGCAATTGAGCTATTTGGTGCAAAGTGGTGTACACTATGGATGAGTCCAATTCTATGAACACTTCCAGGGGAGGCAAGTGTGCAGTGACATTGTCACTGGATTAGTAATCTAGAGACCCAGGGTAATGCTCTTGGGGGTGGGGGTTGGGGTTGGGGGGCAGGTTCAAATTCCACCACAGATGTTGAAATTTGAATTCAATGAAAATCTGGAATTAAAAGTCTAAATGAGGACCACGAAAGCAGTGGTAAATTTTGTAAAGACCCATCTAATGCCCTTTACCCATTCTTACCTGGTCTGGCCGACGTGATTCCAAAACCACAGCAATGTGGTTGGTTTTTAACTGCCCTCTGAAATGGCTGATAAGCCACGTGGTTCAAGGGCAGCTGGCCTTGCTGGGGGTGCACAGATCCCATGCACGAATTATTTAAAAATATATTTCTCCATGAGCCTACCAGGAATGAACGTCCATTAAATAAAAAGTGAGTCACATCTCTTAACAAAAAAGATTTATTCAAAATTTCAATAATACATACTGAACAGGTTATCTACAAATCTATGGTCAGGTAATAGTTTCTTCCTGCTAAACATTACACTGAATATACAGCACGAGATATAAAAAGCAAAAGTTATCAGAACACAATATAACAGGAAATAATTTTTATTGTGACACAATTCTGTACTATACGCAAATATTAGGCAGAAGAGTTGACAAGAGGGTAGTTGTAAGAATTTAACACAAGCAGAGAGAAAGTATGGCAGCTGGTGTCTTCACTGCACACAATGTGACTTTGACAGTCAGGAATAAATCTAGTATACTCAAAAACCTGATGGAGAATTCAATATAAAAATGTTAAAAAATTTGTAGGCAATAACTTGAAAAGCACGGGGTACAAGGGCTGGCAGAACCACGGATGATGCTGTATGTGTTCCAGCAGTGCAGCAACCAATCACGGCCGGTTTCCCACAGTTGTTACCGCAGGAAGTTCCGAGGCCAACTTTGCTGAAAATACACATTTCACGAGTTCACACTCAACCTCCACCCTAACCCGCCATAGTCCTGGAAGGGGTCAGAAATTAAATAGAGTGCAGCGTATTTATCTTGGGAGTGATTTACAAATACTGCAACCTAATCATGGAGGTCCCAGGACAAGTGACTGCAAAGGTAAACCTTTGAAATCAGTTCCAGGCATTTATTACTTTGCACCATATGTGCAGGTTACATTTTTGTTTGAAGAACAGGAATTTCTTACAGATGTATGGGAGCTGCACAGTCAGAGCTGCCATGTCTGGACCCCTTTGTGACATTGTGGTAGTACAACCAAAAAAAATTAGGAGACAAATTCTATGGACAGCACAAATATTAAGCGGTCTTTGTTATAATCAGGTTGAGAATGGTTTCTGTAAATTAGCATTCTGTTTTGAGATGTGGCAAATCTTCACAAGTTAAACTGTATATTGTCTGTTACTTAGAAATGGTAAATTCCAAGTCTGGAGTACACAATTCTTGGATTAGTGTGTAATGCTTCATGATCATGGACAAGGGGGAAGGATTTTCTGGTACTGAAATGTCATCGCACTGAAATGGCGATGTACCATACATACTCGCTATCATCTTGTGCAAGATCTGTGTCGAGGGCTTTTTTTTGTAAAATTCATCGGGATGTTTAAAAAGAAAACGCCAATAGCTGCTGTACTTTTCCTAATAGCGAGAGGATATACAATCTCTCACACATAATGGTAGCAGCCTATATTAGTTGGGGAAAATTTCTGGTTGAGTTGAGTCTTGGCATTCATTGCTTGTGAAATTGGAATGGGGAGGATTCCAAAAGAGCAGAGATTATAATTGAGTAAACTAAAATAATCTATCAGTTAGGGAAAGTTTTGGTTAGTTAGTTAATTGTGGTTATGGCCAACGCACAAATAAACCACCAAGGTAAAATCACTACATACACTGATGCTTGTCCTAGAAAGTCGTATAAATTTTGGCTCAAGAGACCAGATAACCAATTCAAAAGCAGATCTTTATTCGTCAGCGAGCAAGTTTCTTTGTAATAAAACGCAAAAATTGCTGACCTCATGATTAACACTTCAATAACGTAACTACAATATTTCACAGGGAGAAAATACAAAGCAGTTGGCAACTTTTCCTTAGAAGAGGTAATTCAGGCTCGTCCAAATCAGAAGCAACAAGAATGAACGTATTCTACAACAAACGACGTTGCTTAGCAACCTATCTCCTTGCAATGCCGCCTTGCAATGGCATCAACTTCCAGGCCTACTTTAAAATCGCCTGCCCATTTTATATAACAATTAGGAGCAGGAATGGGCCATTATGCCCTTCAAGCCAGTGTTGCCATTCAATAATCTTAGTTGATCATGTGCCTCAGTTATAGTTCCCCACAATCTTCCCATATCTCCAATCCCTTCAAAACCAAAAGTCTTTTGTACCAATTTGTATCTTGAATACATTCAACAGCTGGAAACCCTATGCTCCAGATCTCATACAGAGTTTCAAAGATTTACAATCCAGACATTTCTTGTCTTAATCCTAAATGGTTGAGCCTTATCCTGAACCTATGGTCTCTATGGACAGCATAATGGTTAGCACTAAGGCTTCACAGCACCAGGGTCCCAGGTATGATTCCTGGCAAGGGTCACTGCCTGTGCGGAGTCTGCTCGCTCTCCCCGTGTCTCCCTCTGGGTGCTCCGGTTTCCTCCCACAAGTCCCGAAAGCCGTGCTATTAAGTAATTTGGACATTCTGAATTCTCCCTCAGTGTACCCGAACAGGTGCCGGAATGTGGCAACTAGGGGCTTTTCACAATAACCTCATTGCAGTGTTAATGCAAGCCTACTTGTGATGATAAAGATTATTAAATTAAAGCTAGACTCCCAGCAGGGTAAACAGCCTTCCAGTATCTACCCTGTCAAGCTCTTTAAGAATTTTATGTTTCAACGAAATTACCCCTCATTCTTCCAGACTTCAGAGAATACAGACCTAGTCCAACTTCTCTTTCTGGGACAACGACTCACCCCAGGAATCCAGCTAGTGAATATTAGTTGCACTCTCTCAAAGACAAATCTATTCTCCTTGGGTAAGGAGACCAAAACTGTACACGGTACTCCAGGTGTGATTTCACCATGGTCCAATACAGTTGCAGTAAGACCTGTTCAGCCTCCAACCTCTTGGGAAGTTCAGAATTATACAGTTATTTGGCCCTGAAGATATTGTCCACTCTCAGGTGACCATCCCCAAGAGCAGTGCTTAAAAGCAAAGACAAACATGAGTGGCTTTCCCCCCACGGTTTTTAAAAGTTTATATTTTTTCATTTCCCGATAACATCAGAACCAAGTTTCCCATTTCAAATGAAGAATTATTTATGCTTTTAATTCAATGGGGAAAGCATGGCCTAAATGAAAGGCAAAGTTATAGCATATCCTTTAACATTAAACAGATACAAGAACCGGGAATGTGCCAATGCTTCGCCTTTCCTGACAAACAGAAGCTCCCAAGAGTTTATTTGTATACTTTTCTTTTTCGGTTTCTTCCCCCACCTGACTATTTCTTTTTCAAAAAGGGATTTAGTTATAAGATCTACGCCCTGAACAGTATGAGTACTTTTAGCAGAGGTTGTGCAAGTACTTTTAGCAGAGGTTGTGCAATGGAAAGGCGCAAATGCTTTGTGCTGCTCCATATTCACCAACTGGCAAGTTGATTGAAGTGCCTACAAACTACAAAGTGTATCTCACCTTGTGGTCATTCTTCCAAGTTGTACAATTATTGACATTTTGCTGCCAAAATATATATATATTTTAAATATGGATATAGGAGCCAGAGCCCCTTGTGCCTGCTGTCACTTAGATCGCGGCTGATCGGTAACTCCATAACCCTGGATATTTTTATCCAGCATAGATCCATCAACCTCAGTCTTGAAATTGCCCCAGTAGTCTCAGCCATTTGCGTCAGATACGTTTTGGATTTCTGCTACCCTCCCCTCCCCCAGGTGCAAAAGTGCTTCCTGGTTTCACTTCGAAATGGCCCAGCTCCAATCTTTACTGTTATGAAATGTGACCAGGTAAAGCATTTATTACAGCACTGTTTTGGTTGCGGGTAATTCCAGGAAAAGCATTACAGGAGAAAGACAATTTTATCAGCGTAATTGAGTCAATCAATGTTAAGTAGTTATAATTACACACTTGATTTACATAATGAGGAACTGCAGGAAGCTATATTGAACATGCAAGTTATTTTACCAGATGCAAAGCCAAGCTCCCGCCCCCCCCCACCCCACAGTCTCAAGAACCCATAAAATGCTTGCTGGAAGAAAAAAATGTTGTTTTGAGTTTCACTACAGTGCTATCTCAGTAAGCTTGAGCTAGTAACAAAAATCTGACCATTTCTTTTCCCCTTCCTCTGAACGCTCACATGCTTGGTTTTTTTCCCTTTCTCAGCAGTTGGGATTGCTGACAATTTGTTACCTATCCCTAAACTGCTCTGAGGGCATTAAGAATCAACCATGTTCACGGCACCGAAGACCCGGGTTCGATCCCGGGTCACTGTCCGTGTGGAGGGGGGGGAAAACAAAATCACAGTACAACTGAAAATCACGGTGGTACGAGCTTTCCACACTTGAACGTGATCCATCCTTAATTGCCCTCGAGAAGACAGTGGTAAGCTACCCTCCTTGACAACCGAATGGCATGCTAGGACATTTCCACGGCTAATTCAAAGTCAACCACATTGCTGTGGATCTGCAGTTATATTAGGCCAGATAAAGGCGGCAGATTTTCTTCTTTTAAAGGGCTTTAGTGAACTGGGTGGGGTTTTACAATAATCCAGTAGCTTGATGGTCACCTTTACTGATATTCACTTATTTATTTATTTTTTAAATTTCCAAATAAGGGGCATTTAGCATGGCCAATCCACCTATCCTGCATATCTTTGCGTTGTGGAAAGGAGACCCACATAGACACGGGGAGACTGTGCAAACTACACACAGACAGTGACCCGGTGCCGGGATCGAACCTGGGTCCTCGGTGCTGTGAAGCACCAGTGCTAACCACTGCATCACCGTGCCGTCCGATACTTTTTAATTAATTGTTTTTAATTTAAAGTGCCCAATTTCTTTTTTTCCCACAATTAAGGGGCAATTTAGCAGGGCCAATCCACCTACCTTGCACATCTTTGAGTTGTGGGGGTGAGACCCATGCAGGCATGGTTTATTTAATTAATTTATCTACTAATTATTTAAAATTTAGAGTACCCAATTACTTTTTTCCAATTAAGGGACAATTTAGCGTGACCAATCTACCTAACCTTATCTTTGGGTTGTGGGGGTGAGACCCACGCAGACACAGGGAGAATGTGCCAAAACCACACAGACATCGACCCAGGGCCGGGTTCGAACCCGGGTCCTCAGTGCCGTAGGCATCAGTGCTAACCACTGTGCTACCATGCTGCCCTACTAATTTTACAATTAAATTCTGCAGCTGACATGGTGGGATTTGAATTCACGTGTCCCGATCATTAGTTGAGACCTTTGGATTACTAGTCTAGTAATATAATCACTCTGCTACTGTGTTAATCTACACAAGAAAATTATCCCAATCCAAATTGTAAATGGCTGACAACCACTGAGCACCAGAGTCGAGGATAATATTCTCAGTAATTCTTAACCAACCCATGCCGAACCTCAGCTTAGCAAATTGAATGTGCATCTGGATGTTAATGTCCACATATTAACGGAAGGTTTCGGCAACAATACCAGCTGGAATTAACTACACAAACAATACAACAACCTGCTGGGTTCAATTATGTATCACAGTAAATTTCAAAAATATTTCTCATATCTAGGTGATTTAGTTTAAAAACAAGAGTTTTCTTTTTAAAAAAAAGTCCATCAGAGGACCCAGAGGTGATAGCTTCAATGATGCAAACAAGACAGTATCTTGCACACTTAACAGCAAAGTATCAACTTTTTAGGCCATGATTAATTGTAAAGTAAGGTGATAAAGAAAAGCAAACTACAGGTTAATCAATGCATTATAAATATACACAATGTATAATCTTAACAAAAATACCAAGTCTGAGAACATTTTAAATTTACAATAGGGTGCATAATTCTTCAACAACTTTCTAAAGTGTACCAGGTTATGGTGCTTTACTTCCCAATGAGGACAATGAAAAGGTTGCTGAGGTAGTAAGCAGCACTACTGTACAGAGCGTAGTTGTAAACAGTTTTCAAACATCTTTGTGTGAAAAGCAATGGTATCGGGAAACTGAAATTATACCTCTATTTCATGATCATTAATTGCACAAAGAAGGAGATGTGGCAAACTTTTTCGGTCTTAGATTCTAAAACATTAATCTGGTCTGTTTCTCTTTAGCCAAGCTAATGCGCACATCTCCAGCATAGAATTTTAGTTTTTTGGTTATATGTTCTGCTCACACTTTTGTTCTTTTCAAAAGCGCTTCATTTGAAACCAAGACATTTTCAATTCCTTCATACAGCTTGATCAAATTTATATTTTTTTCAAGAGCGATACTTTTAAAGGAAATAATGTGTTTCAATTGTACGTCATCTCTCCAAAGGGCACCTTTCCAAAATTGAAAATTAATTTGACCTCCTGCAACTATAATCTGCTTAACCCTGTACAAGGAATTGGAAAAAGATTGGGTAGAGGGCCAAAGTTGGAGGAAAGTAGCTCAGCCATGTTTAGACTAAAAAGAGAGGTTCAGAATACACAGTAAAATGTCCATCACTGAAATGTGGTTATTAAACACATGAATATAAATGTAGACATATTACGAGCTCTGGACTTCCAAAAAGCAATAGAAATAAGTACATTGAAGATATTACTTGTGCGCTTGCAAGAATTTTTAAATTATGGACAATCCCATAATTGCAAAGTCCAATCATTAAAATATGAGGCAGATCAGTCCTTTTCCAGATGAAACAGGCTATAATATTGCATGGTTAATGAATATTTTTTTTTTTATTTTTATAAATTTAGAGTACCCAATTATTTTTTCCAGTTAAGGGGCAATTTAGCGTTGCCAATCCACCTATCCTGCACATCTTTTGGGTTGTGGGGGTGAAACCCACGCAGACACGGGGAGAATGTGCAAACTCCTCACGGACAGTGACCCAGGGCCGGGATTTGAACCCGGGTCCTCAGCGCCGTAGGCAGCAATGCTAACCACTGTGCCACCGTGCTGCCCTGGTTAATGAATATAGTACATTTTAGATGTTAGCATATTAGATGCCAGGACATACAGTGGTATGGAAATAAACTACAGCATATTAATACTGTACCTCACTAAAAATATTTTAAAACAAAGTAGAAGTCCAAACTGCTAAGTCAGGATCACTAGAGCATTCTAGAAATTTAGGAAACTATTCCCAAAATACTAGACATTTTAAAGAGTCAAAGAAACAATAAGTGACATCTGGCTTTAGACAACACCGATTGGTTGTTAAACATCTACCAGTAAAATCCTGGCAGGTTGCTTTTCTTACACTGGTTGGCATACCGTGCATACGGCAGAATGATGGAAGGTCAATTAGTATTTCAGACAATCACTTTTGACAAAAAAGCAATTTGCAGAATAAAGTGCACAACACAAGTCAATATTTTTTCCATCTTAATAAATCTTTTCTCTTCCAGACCATAAAAGGTGGAGACACCTGCCGCCATATTGTACCTCACCGAATTGTCCATGCTTCATGCATGACCCTAAGCAATGAGCACTGGCTGGCTATTCCACCACGTGGGATATCTTGTCATCATTCTCAAGCCCAATAATGTCATCAGTCACAGTCCACACATATTTCCCAGCAAACGGAACTGAACAGCAACACGTGCCATTCCTTACCCACCAAGTCCTCAAAATATCTTAAATGGATTTACTACTTTACTTGCTTCTGGAGGGTCTAGGGGGGTACTGCAATCGGCGCCATGAGGCAAAGTAGGAACCCAACACATTTAAAGCGTACGGTATAGAGGGGAAGATTCTGTAGGCAATATAACCAGAAGGATGAATCCGTCTCACTTTGAAAGATTTAAAATAAAGTTGGATTTCTTTGTATATAGAAAATCATGATTCTGTAAGTTTCAATAAGATGTTTGGGGTGGGACAGGGGAAGAGAGAAATTGTACAAACTATTATTTAGGAGAAACTTTAAAGGTAATCACTTTCATTTGCTTAGATATCATTATGGGCGGCACAGTAGCATAGTGGTTAGCACTGTTGCTTCACAGTACCAGGGTCCAGGTTCGATTCCAGCTTGGGTCACTGTCTGTGCGGAGTCTGCACGTTCTCCCAGTGTTTCCCCGGGTGCTCCGGTTTCCTCCCACAAGTCCCGAAAGATGTGCTTGGTTAGGTGAATTTGACATTTTGAATTCTTCCTCGGTGTACCCGAACAGGCGCCGGAGAGTGGCGACTAGGGGGATTTTCACAGTAACTTCATTGCAGTGTTAATGTAAGCCTACTTGCGACAATAATAATAAAGATTATAATGATTTCAGGAGAAGCAAACCATGACAATCATTTACTTTCTGAACCAAAACTCGTCTGTAGTTCATGGGGGCGGGGTGCTGGCACAGTGGCCATCACTGTTCCTCAGGGTACAATTCCAGCCATGGGTGACTGTGTGGAGTTTACACTTTCTCCCAGTGCCTGTGGGCTTCCTCCCACAATCCAAGGATGTGCAGGTTAGGTGGGGTTACAGGGATAGGGTGCACTTTCAGAGGGATGGTGGGCCGAATGGCCTTCCTCTGCTCTGTAGGAATTCTATGGTTCAATAGCCTGGATTTAAGGGGCACATTTCATTGATACCCCTGGGTATCAATATTACGAAGCAAAATAGAGTGAGACATTATGAATTGCCATTTGTCTGTGGGAACACTGGTGCGTGACTGGATCCAAAATTAATAACTCAGAGACGTTGGACAAGTAGAACTGTCCATACCTGTATGCCAGGCAAACAGAGCCCCAACACTTGCAGATACAAAATAGTCAAATTCCACATTTGAAGACTAAAAGAAAAAGCATAAGATGGGTAACACTTCTATAACACTCCAGCTGAACAGCAAAATCAAATGACTATAGTCACAGAAGAAAGGGTACAGTAAGAAGCAGGACCTGCTTGTACATGATACTCATTTCAAGCCCTCATTGATATAGGGGAACAACTTATGCACCAGTGCAATGCAACACCAATGTGATTCAGAGCATTCTTTAAAACAAGGTTGCAACTTTAAACGCGTTGATATAGTAAATTATGATTTCCGGGTGTGCAGATTCTAAGAAAAGTGCAGGTACTATATAACATTTCAAATACCTGCACATTCCAGGCTTTCCACGTAGGAACTGTCTATTTTTCTTACAGTCTATCTTTTCAGTGTAATCAGTTAGAATTGTACAAATTGATGCAACATTGAGCAGTGGTGACAAAAACAACCAAATAAGTGTAACGCAATTACTCAGCCTTCCACTAATTAAAAATCATTTCATGTTCTTGTCTGACAGAACAGGATCCATTAAGCTTTGTCTATGTACATATTTAGACATTAGTACGTGTGTCCATTTTCCAACACAAACCACCAATCTATTCCCAGATGGAAGTACAGGAATGATGCAGACAGATGTACAACCTACCTTTTAACTAGTCAATAAGTCCAGAACCTGGACATTAAGACCACAATTTTACATAGTTGGTAAAAAAAAACCACAAACTGATTTTTTTATTTCCCCTCCCTGGAGACAAGACCGCTCGACAACTCTTCATCTTCTTAGTAGAATGAGGAGATCCTCTGTTTAATTCGCTTTAAGCGCCAGCGTATCCAGTGGTCCTCATTCATCCATCGCTATTGTGGTACTTGCCTCTAATATCTTTCACCATGGTGGAGATGTCGGCAAGACCTGGGACAGAAAAGGCACACTCTCCACAGGCCTAATTGATATATTCACTGGACTTGCGGCAGGAACTGCAGTGTGGCAAACCTCACCCGTGTCTGAAAGAATAAAGGATTGAGGGAGGAAAGTGGGAAAAAAAATTCATTAGTAGGCAGATAAGTCTTTTAAAAAAAAAAAAATCACGCTTTTAACACCACAAAACTAAAGTGTGCTCGATTTAATGATGGGAGTTTTCTTGCTCTATCCCAAACAAGTGAAGAAAAGCGGACTTTGCCAAAAGATCCTGTCTCTACAGCCTGGTTTCTGGTAACAGTAAGAGGACAATTTCTTGGTATTTTTATTATGTTAACTGACTAGCATCGAAATGTTTACGATGTGGGGAGATATTAGTTAATAGTGTGGATATTCAAAGCCTGGCACGATATCAAGTAGATGTAGACATTATGTACACATTTCCAATGACAAAAAGTTTCTATCTTTAAAAAATAAGGTTTTGCTCACATCCATTTTGACATAATGTCAATTCGGAATGTCTTCAGGAATTGGTCACTGCAGAGGTGTGCACAAAACAAGTTCCATTCAGATACAGTGTATATTATAATTGGAAATCAATATCACATAGCTGTACAAAAAAGTAATCGTCAGCACAAAGTGCCAGTTAACAAGAGGGCTCTATGAAATATTAAGCTTATTCAAAACGGTTTTGCCATTTATAGGTAATGGCATAGATGAAAATTGTTTTTGTTCTTTAAAATGATGTTTTAATACCAAAATATTCTGGCAAGGCGACATCCTATGCTGTGTATTTAAAAAGAGGAAACTAGGAATGTCACCATTTATCAGGAAGGGACAAAAACATGAACTAGAATCTTTAGAAGGAAATAAAGCAATATTTGCTTGGAAAGCAAAAGGAGGTGGGGTGGTAGATCATGAACGTGCAGGCACAAGACCCTTTTGTGGAGGGGTCTCGAGCCAGGCTATGCATGTTTCCTGGAAGGGCAGGTTAAAAGAGGATATGGAAGGAGGCATCAAACAAAAGCCAAACTCTTTCGCATTAGGGGTAAAGAGAAGCTAAGCAACCTGCTCACACACACCAAATCAAGTGGATGAAAACACACTGAGAAAAAGCCTGTGAACCCGCTTCCTTGATCTGTTGGAAAAATATTGAAGTGGCAATGGAGAGGGAGCTGAAGGGGGCACTGAAAGCTTGACGCAGCAACATGCGGATGGAACCAAAATGACGAGGGCAACCCAATGTTAGATATCAAACGTGCAGGAAAAAGCTTGCCTGCTGCTCTACTTTCTCCCGCCAGCAGTAACTTCAATTTGTCTTCATTCTGAAATCAAACCAGGTCTCTTTTGTTTTTTTAAAAAGTGCAAGCAAAGATACAGAATTCTCAACAGTTTGAGAGAACGACAGCAGCAGTGCTTCAACGGAGTTCCAATGACAGGTAAACAGCTGAGTTTATCAGTCACCTGTGGACCGCCAAAGCTGTTGCTCATGGCAAGTCACAAAGCAAATTTTACTCAGAGCATCAGTGCTACTGCAGGGACACGTATAGGGGTCTTCAGCTGTTTGGAACTTACAGAATCTGCCTAAAAGCTGAAGTACACAGCCGCAGGTGTGATTGTGTCACAGAAAACAACGTCTCAGTAATGAACAATCAACAATTTAATATGGTGTTAAAAATCTTAGACCTGCACATATTTCCTATCCACCTTTTTCACAGTAAGTGCCATATTATAAACAAAATCACTGATGTAAACTCATTATGCTAGAATTACACACTTGCAACTTGAGCATACAGCACAAAAATGTTTTAAATTTTTAAAATATAAATTTAGAGTACCCAATTTATTTTTTCCAATTAAGGGGCAATTTAGTGTGGCCAATCCACCTAGCCTGCACATCTTTGGGTTGTGGGGGTGAAACCCACGCAAACACGGGGAGAATGTGCAAACTCCACACGGACAGTGACCCAGAGCCGGAATCAAACCTGGGACCTCGGCGCCGTGAGGCAGCAGGGCTAACCCACTGCGCCACCGTGCTGCCTGCAGCACAACAATTTATAATAAAAATATTTTAAAAAGGATAGAATGGATGACTTTAAAATGATGACTGAATTACAGCTGCGTACCATCGTCCAATTACCCATGTCAACTATCTCTGATTCACTTGAAGACTTGGCTTTGACCACCCTGTGCAATGCCATCGGGGCTAGACTACTTACACAGAATGTGTTTCTTTAATAGCTGATCAAAGACAAGTTAATCAGAAATTTAGACCGATTTGTAACCCATTATCTAGCTAATCGAAATCAAAATTGTCTCAAGACATTTTCACCCAATACTTCAAATAAAAATATCAAATGAAAATTTAGCAATAAATGAAATGGGCACAGGGATCCCTAAAAAAAAGGAAATGCTGGGGGAATATTATCACAGTTAAGGTAAATAACCAGTCTCCACCCCGCCCGCCCAAATTATTACATGCCACTAAATTGCACCTACATTATCAAGCAGTATTAGAAGGAACACTGCCAGCTACAACCCCTCAAAATCTTTCTGCAAGTTAACTCCCTCCCCTATGTAAAAAAAAAAGACCACAGGCAACCCAATAGCCTTGCAAACAAAGCTCGCAGGTTTTTGAGTCCCAAGACTGCCTGTCACTCCAACTCACTTGCCTCAATCTGGTAAATTTTGTCAGTTCTCAACTGGGCTGCTCGATGAAGCGCCACGCAGTACCAAGGCATTCCATGTCAGGTGGGGTGAGGTGGCAGGAAAGCAGGCAGGATCCAACTCGCCCCATTTCAGTTGCGTTTCCTGCTGGCCAATTGTGGGGTGGCACTGACAGCAGCTGTAGTGAAGTCCTCCCCTGAAGGGGGATGCGAGGGGAAAAGTGGAATCCATGGGAGGAAAATCTAAATTAAAAAAGCAAACTCAGGCAGTTGAAACTATTAAAGTTTGTCACAACACTAACAAAATAATAAGCAGCGTCAGCTTGATTTCTGATGCCTGTAATTTGAGTCAAGTTGAACTGAAAATGGAAATTTGGAACTGGCACGTAAAAGTTTAAAGGACAGCATTTTAGGAAATGTGTACTAAATAAAATGTTCCAGTCCCAAAACATAGCAATCGTTAACTCATAACAAAGGATTCATTGCAACGTTGAAGTTACCAAATATATTTTAAAAATAGATATTAATAAAGAAAAACATTTGATGGAAACATAAAATAGAGACAGACATCACCACACAACATATTAAAAGCTACCAGGACAACACTGCCACTCCCAGGACACTTTTGAAGCTTTGCATTGGGGGAAACAAAAAGATTTGCCAAATGTACCGCCAAACAGCTTTAGCCTAATTCAGTGAAAGAGAACCACCTACACTGTACAGATTAAGCAAATAGGTTTACATTTTTAAAGTCGCAGGTAGTGCCCAGCTATTAATATCTACCCACTGTTTCAGCGTCCATTCCTTGTGAGTTAGCCACTGATGCCAGGGAATAGACAGCAGTGTAAACGGGTACAAAATTATCCAGCTTTCAGTAAAATGGGGAAATAGCAAAATTGAAGTTTAAAGACTAATCTCAGCAACTTTCAAGTTGTTGGTTGTAACTTTTGCTCTTCCCTATTAAGACCTGTCATTTTGTATGACTACGAGAACCCATATTTTTCTTCCTCCTCAATATTCTTCTACAACCTGACACTAGCACAGCCTTGTTTGAAAGAGCTACTATTTTAATTGTTTCATCAAACGAATTAGCTGACCTTTAATTTTTTGCTGCTTGAATTCAGCACTCCCAAGTCTGATCGAGGATGGACATATGCAGAATAAAGTTCCTTTTACTCTGTCCCAACACCAGAAAATTACTGGTCTGTGTCAAATTCTAAGCAGTTGCTGGCCTTAAAATTCACAATGAGGGGGCAGCACGGTGGCACAGTGGGCTAGCACTGCTGCCTCACGGCGCCGAGGTCCCAGGTTCGATCCCGGCTCTGGGTCACTGTCCGTGTGGAGTTTGCACATTCTCCCTGTGTTTGCGTGGGTTTCGCCCCCACAACCCAAAAATGTGCACGTTGGGGGGATTGGACACGCTAAATTGCCCCTTAATTAACAAAAAAAACTCACAAGGGACTGGGATGAGACTGTCCAAACTAATTTCATGTAGGACATTAATGACCATGAGGGAGGGAAAGTCTTCCATTATATCAGTCAAGTTTAGAATTCAAACTCAAATCCCCAGAGGTGAAAGCAGAGTGCAAATCTAACACAATATCAAATTCTAAAAGACAATGTAAATAAAAATATACAATTTGTCAACACATCTAGGGGAGGTAGTGCCGCAATGGTATTGCCACTGGACTGGTAATCCAGTGACCCAGGGTAATGCTCTGGGAACCAGGTTCGAATCCTACCATGGCAGATGGTGGAATCTAAATTCAATTTAAAAAAAGAAAACCTGGAATTAGGAGTCCAATGATCATCATGAAACCATCGTCGATTGTTGTAAAAACCCATCTGGTTCACTAATGCCCTTAAGGGAAGGAAATCTGCCATCCTTACCTGGTCTGGGCTTACATGTGACTTCACACTCATAGCAATGAGGTTGACTCTTAAATGCCATCGGAAACTCTGCTCAAGGGCTATTAGGGATGGTCAATAAATGCTGGCCTAGCCAGTGACGACCACATCCCTTGAACGAATAAAAAACAATAGCCATGTTGTAAGTAAGTGATCAGCCCAGCTCTTCCACTGCCCTCAATGGCCATTAAGTGCAAGATAGCTGCCTCCTCCAGTGTGTAGAAAGCCTATTAACTCAGTATTTCTTAGTTAAGATAGATATTGCTAACATACTATGAGGAAAATTGAGTATAAATCAGCACCAATCACCCAATGGCATTTCAATGTTCACGCTCAAATGTACTGCACAAAACTGTTGGCATTCAGAACTTTAACATGACAATGGTGCAAATGAACAGCAGACAGTATTGCAATACTTAAGGAATGCAACATGCATTCATGTTAAAGATCTGATATAGTTAAATAACTAAAAGGAATTTAGTTGATAATGTTTTCAAGAATAACGGGTTGACTTTTGGGCACATTTTAATTTCAAGAAAAATGTAACCATAGTGGATGGATTTGTTAAGATGATACCAGGAGGACCCGGGTTCAAATCCCGGCCCTGGGTCACTGTCCATGTAGAGTTTGCACATTCTCCCCATGTCTGCATGGGTTTCACCCGCACAACCCAATGATGTGTAAATTAGGTGGATTGGCCATGCTAAATTGCCCCTTAATTGGGTAAAATAATTGGATACTCTAACTTTAAAAAAAATGATGATGCCAGGGATGAGAAGCTATACTTATGATAACAAAAGAGAAAAACAGAAGCTCTTTGTAAGAAAGAAAGGTTAAGGATTTTGATAAAGTAAATAGGGAAAAGCTATTTCCAATCATAGCAAGTTAGCAACTAGGGCGTACAAATTTAAGAGCGCCAACAAATAATTCAAGGAAACTGGGAGATATTTGAATGCAAACAAGTGGTGAAAATAGAACCTGCAATAACATTGCGGATAAATATTTGAAAATTAAAAATGTAAAAAGGCATTGGGTAAAGGCTAGCAGATTTGGACCAAATAGATGTATTTTTCAGACTGCCAACATAAGTGTGATGGGCTGAATGGCCTTTCACATTGCTGCAAAATATCAGCATTCTACAGAACAATATTAAACAAGGTCCAGCTGGAAAAAGCTGAAAAAGAGATTTTAAGCACAATGGGCATCTTTAAACCAAAAAGCTTGGGGGCAAAACCCACATTTATTTCCTTCTTCAAAATTTATCAGAATATCAAAAACTCTGAATCAGAGGATGCTTGATTTTTAAAATTAATTTGTTCATTCACTCACTCACAGGATGCAAGTATCGCTGGAAGGTCAGCATTCATTGCCCACCTCTGACTGCTCCAAATGTAGTGGTGTGCTATCTGCTTGAATTGTTGTCATCAGTCGCAGCGGTTTTAACACAACTGAGTGGCTTGTTAAGCTGTTTCAGAGGGCAATTAAGGGACACCCACATTGTTGTGGGGTCTGAAGTCCACAAACTGGCCAGACTGGGTAAAGACGGTAAGCATCCTTCCATAAAGGACATTAGGGAACCATTAACTGTAGGTTGAATGCATTCAATTACTTTTGTGTACCAAAATCAAAAGGGCAGCATCTCCCCAACAGCAAATTTAAATCACTTGGTCGCAATTAATCTTTATTACCCTCCTTTCCTTCTGATCTTCCTTTAAAATCACCAGTTGTTTGATGGTCATTTCTCAGTAGAATATTCTGCTCAGGTTGCCTTACTTTGTGTATCAACTCGAATGTTATGGCAGACTATTCTCCAGTAGGAGTGCAACATCCAAGGCCACTCGCGTTCTTACCCAATACTCAAAAAAAGCTCTTACAGCAGACACTGCAGAAATGTTGCAGACATCTTCCCCTCCTTGACAAAGCATTTATATTAACATTTTTCAGGTCTGGATCCCAATTGCGGAGCCTGTAGTTTTCAGTTTCAAACGCCAGAATACAGCTATAATTAGCAATTAAACTGTGTCACTTTAAAGTCTCAATCTCAGTTTAACAAAATTCTCCCACCTGGTCAAAATAATTATTACAACTACCAAGCCACAACCATGTTATGTAACACCACATTATTTTTCTCAGAAATGCACCAAATGAACAATTAAAACGCTGTAATTATTCTTAGAAAGATAAACATTTTGCACACTGCAAGATTCCACCAAAGGTAATGAGAGGATTGAGCAGTTTGAAGGTAAAATGTTGACTAAGACACCAGAAGACTTCTACTTTTTTTTAATACTGCCAAGGGATCTAAAACATCCGCCTGGATGAGTGAGACAAAGAAAGGGACTTGGTAAGAACATGTCACTTGAAGGTTGCTGGCACCACAATGCAATAGCTCCCCCAAAGGATCAACCTTGATGACATGCTCAAGGCCTGAGAGTGGGACTTTATTCCACGACTTTCTACCTCAGAGTTATAAGTGCTACCAAACGAGCCAGGCTTAACTGAAGATCTTGACACATGCACACATCTTCAGTAACTCAATGTGAATCAGCATCCTTTCATTCCAGGAATTTAACCTTAAATAAATACATAGCCAAATAAGAATTCAGAACATCCCAAATAACTTTACATCAGATGATGTCACTGTCCGTGTGGAGTTTGCACATTCTCCCTGTGTCTGCGTGGGACTCACCCTCACAACCCAAAGATGTGCAGGATAGGTGAATTGGCCATGCTAAATTGCCCCTTAATTGGAAAAAAAAGAATTGGGTATTCTAATTTTTTTAAAAAAGTATATTTGTGCAGGACAATATGACAACTAATTAGCACACAGCAAGGCCCACAAACGTGAATAAATGTAAGATGGCATAATCAGATTTAAGTGACAGCTGAAAGAGGAATGCTAGCCAGGACACCGAGAGATATTTGCCCTTCAACTGGATATTGCCATATGATCTTCTATGTTATACTTGGAGGTAAACTTGGTCTGGGATTGACATTTCATCTAAAAGACAATTTAGCACTCCCTCAGTACCAGTTCATATTGTAGAACGAAATGAATAGTAGTACTGCAATACTAATTAAGTAATTTGAATATTGCCAAAAAAGATACATGCTACCAAAGCTTTTTGTCTTGTATTCATCAGGACAATTCGCAAGAATACCAAATTGTAACGGGAACAATTTATACTGCATGAGAATAGAGCACTGGTTGGTTGGCAGGTGGACTGATTGTTAAAGGCATTGCCATGAATGATGCATCAGTTAACTGATAACTGGCAAGCTTTAAATTCAAATCAGGCAAGTTGACCATGAACCAAGGAATGGTTGTTGCCTATTTTATGGAGTTGAAAAAGGAACAAACTGTGCACATGTTCCTTATGTCTGTAAAGGACAGGACCGTGTGTATTAATATATGTAACTTCTAGCACATGTAATTGAACCACACTGCAAACCCAACCGAATCTTAAATTGGCTGTCAGTGTAATTCTTAGCACACTTGGGATTGTTTAGCAAATGTTGTCCAATTGCGGAATCATATCTAATAT
This sequence comes from Scyliorhinus canicula, assembly GCF_902713615.1. Taxonomy (NCBI): domain Eukaryota; kingdom Metazoa; phylum Chordata; class Chondrichthyes; order Carcharhiniformes; family Scyliorhinidae; genus Scyliorhinus; species Scyliorhinus canicula. The sequence continues at coordinate 146,407,989 of NC_052157.1, read as the reverse complement.
TGGACACTATGTTTAGAGTTTTGCAAGCAACGGATGGTTGGGTAGGGTCAGTTCTGTGCCTGTTATAAACAGCCAAGGAGACATGCTGTTTGATACGATTCACCAGTCTTTGGAACACACAGCCGACAATACCTAGCATCACACGGGCAATCAAATTGATTGACCACATTACTCACTTCTGTTAATTAAGGAGCTACTCTGCAGTAGTTCTCATGAATGAAAGGACACTGATCTCATGGAGTCACCTGCTGACTTGTAAAATAATTATCAACTCAGTGTATATTAGGGCTGTCCCCAGTGTATCTTGGTGGTGGTTGCCACTGGTAATTAGCTGAAACCAGTAGTATTTCTGTAAATCCAATGTGGAAACATTGGAAGTATTTTCCCATTGACTATCCATCGTTTTTAAGATGTGTTGTTTCGAAGCAGTTACCAGTTATTATAACCCGAAGAGGCCAGCAAGATTTTATATCACTCAATTCAAGGCTGTAAGGATTAATTCGAAATCTGAGATAGAGTATTTAAATCCCCATCACTTCTGAAATTAATGTTCCATATAAACTGGAGGGTTATTTTCATAAATTGCAAGTTTATTTCAAGGAGATGGACAATTTAAAATGAAATCAATTTTGCAACCCAATCTTTTTGATCAGAAATTAGAAAAGGAGCAAAGCTTAAAGGGTTTCTGAATTTTACACGATCAGTCGAATTGATTCTAAAACCTTGCTCTGCGATCCCAGCAGAAAACAGCATTTCAGATCAGTATTTAATTACACCAAAAAAAATGAAATTCCTGCTTTATTAAGAATTATATGTCCAGAATTACATATTGAAGCACACAAACTACCCTGCAAGTTCACACCCCCCCCCCCCCCCCCACCATCTTCCCCAATATCCCCACAACAATAGAAGGGCAGATTTTAGCTACAAAATGACCTGGTAGGAGTGGAGCATTCTCCGGGTACAGATTAAGGAGATGCTTGCCTTTTAAAGCCACTGCTGCCACAGGGGGGGCACTGGAAGCTGGGGTCTCTCCCATGTGACTTTTCTTGTGGCCAATCAGGTGGTTGTGGGACTGACACTGCAGGCCGCACTGATCACACACAAATCTTTGAGACTTGTAATGGACACCATGGTGATTTCGAGCATGGACCCGAAGATAGGCAGCTGTGGTGAAACCTACACAAAAATAGGGATTTCAGCTGATGAAAAAAATAAGCACAAACACCTTTACATCCACAATCTTCGGGACATCAAAATTCTGATCGGCTTTGTCCAGATAAAGATCATAGTGTTAGCACTTTTCATCATTACAAAACAGCTCAGGATTACAACAATGAACCGTGTGATATTATAATTTGAAATACAAAATTGCATGCAACATTCGTTTAGAACCCTTTTACAAATGGTAATAAATTTCTGATCGCAACGTTTTCCAAATATTTCCTTCAATGAATTGTTGCATAAAATCATACAATTCAACAGTGCAATCATTATAATTCAAAATGGCATCTGTGAGTAACCTTATTGTTAAAGCATTCAAGAGTTATGATATTCCTGCAACAATTGTGTGCTGGAACAGGACTCAGTGGCCCTGTGCGAGTAAAGGAGGAATGGTTGGAGGGAAAATGGACCCCATGCCTGATTGCTATCTCATCACCTCTCCAGGCGATTCACCTGGTGTCAGGATCCAGGTGAATACAGAATTGGGCTTGAGCATGTGTAGGTATCCAGCATAACCAGACAGCCTGCTAGGACACAACTTTAAACTCACAAAAGGAAGGTGACCATCTGTCACATGTTGAATTATACCCCAGTGGGGGGTCGATGTCATTTTTGGAAAAGGCGGCAGATACTTGAAAACAAAAACTGCAAGTTACAAATAGCTAATAGAACAACATTCCTGTTAATATTGTAGTGGTTTTACAAAAAGGGGGGAAGCCCAGTAACTGAGAACAGGATGTGATGGTACAAACCATGTCAAAAGGAAGCTAAAAATATATCAATTGGAGATACGTTACGATAGAATACAGATTTTGAAAAATCACAAAGAGGAAATAATGAAACCCCTTTGACAAATCTCTAGCATCAGATGGTTTCAGATTGGAAACTTGCAAATGTGTTCATAATAATGTTCCAAAGATCTCTAGTCAGGAAATGTCACCTTGAATTGGAATGTCCCTCTATTATTTAGGACTGGAGGGCAAAAAAAACCCAGGAAAACATGGACCTGTCAGTTTAGTATTGATTCTAGGGAAATAACTACAATTTATCAGATGAGTGATTGAGCTTTTAAACAAATATGAGCTGATCAGAGAGTCAGCATGATGGGGATATGACTCCATTTATAGCCCTTCTTGTCTCTCAGGCAAGTTGCCATTCTTCATGTTTCAGTGCAGAGAAGTGAATAGGGTCATGCTAACAAACTGCAATAGGTACTTAGTTGATGTCCTTATTTGCATGCCTTACAGTACAGGGCACTGAAAAGCAATCATGAGCAGGAACACTGCCCGATGCATCGCTTTTCCCTTTTCCCTAATTTAAGGCACTTTAAGACCAATTGCAACACCCTTCAAAAGCTCACCTGAGATTAGTCAGCTAAGTAGCGAGCAGGGCAGGCAGAGTGGTTAGCACTGCTCGCTTCGCGAGGGCAGCACGGTGGCGTGGTGAGTTAACCCTACTGCCTCACGGCACCGAGGTCCCAGGTTCGATCCCGGCTCTGGGTCACTGCCCATGTGGAGTTTGCACATTCTCCCTGTGTTTGTGTGGGTTTCGCCCCCACAACCCAAAAGATGTGCAGGGTAGGTGGATTGGAGACGCTAAATTGCCCCCCTTAATTGGAAAAAAAATGAATTGGGCACTCCAAATCTATTTTTAAAAAGCACTGCTGGTTCGCATTGCCAGGACTCAGGTTCAATTCCGGCCTTGGGTGACTGTCATTGTGGAGTTTGCACGTTCTCCCAGTGTCTGCGTGGGTTGCCTCCAGGTGCTTTGGTTTCCTCCCACAGTCCAAAGATGTGCAGGTTAGGTGGATTGGCCCTGATCAATGCACGGGGTTACAGGGATAGAGCAGGGGTGTGGGTCTCGGTAAAGTGTTCTTTCGGGGAGGGTCAGTGTAGACTCGATGGGCCGAATGGCCTCCTTCTGCCTTGTAGGGATTCCATGGATATAACTCAGGAGTTCGTTTTGTATGGTTCAGTGATCATCAGGCACTGATTACCCACTGAACAGTGATAACTGTAAACATATGCTATCCTGCTACGAGGATGCAGCACAGCTAGAACAATTCCGTGGATGGGAGTTTTACACTTTAAGAACTTGAGGTGACTAAAAAGCCTTAAGGAACAAGGTTGGGGCAGAGGGAGGGGAAGAGACTTTGTTTGAACAAAAATCTCTTCTGGGACAATTCTGATCACCACGGATCCTTCATAATAGAGAATAGAACACTTTGATCGGGATTTCAATTCTCTGCAACCACCAAAAATACTTAATTTATAATTGGGTTGGCAAGGAAGACAACGCAAGCAGAGATAACATCAGATATTTTCAGAGTGTTTTCTTCTCAAAGATGGAAGTCAAATAGTTTGACACCGAACACATACGCAAGGTTTAATTGAGAAGCAACAATGGGCTTCCAACGTGAAACCTTAATGTCAACACCTATGCAATCCGCCGCTCACAACTGCAGGCTGGAATTCCTTTTGTAGGGAGTCGGTGGAGAAGGAAGAGGAAGAAATTTATTTTCTAGTTACACTTTTTATTAAAAAGGAAAATGCCACCACAGCACCACCGTCAATCAATCCGCTTCCAAATGCTTTCCAATTTCACCAACACCTGACTGAAGGGTAACAGGGAATTATTGAATAGTGAAGCTATTGATGTCAATCAGTAGCATTGATAGAAGAACCAAGTTTTTTTCTAATCTTGTCACTTCTTGATTGCAAGGTTCGTGTTTAAAAGACTCAATTAGCAAGGTGATTGACTACAAGTTCCCCACATCAATTAGAGTGAGTTTACTGGCACCCAATTTGCTTTAAAAAAAACCTCCACTAAACAGATGACAGTTTTAGAAAAAATAGTGATGAGCTAAAGCTATTCCCAGGTTAAGCTGGAGTTTAATAAACTGATTAACCGGGAAAACTGATGCGAAGAAAGCTCCACAACGATTCTATATTTTGCTCACCTCACAAACAGGCAAAATAATAGATCAACTATGAATTATTTTTGTAACAGATTTTCACATCGTATTTTTCCAGCCTTATATATTACCAATCAGCCTCCTTTTGCATTTAAGGCTAGCCGGGAAATCTGCAAAGACTACTATACCTTTGTTACAAACATTGCAGTTGTGATTTTGGTTGTGATTATGCATTTTGATGTGGTTGGAGATGTAAGCTGCACTCAGCAGTTTACCACAGATATGGCAGGACACTTTTCCCTCATGGCGTATCATGTGTGAGCGCAGGCGGTCTTTGGTGGCAAAGGCTGCATCACAAGTCTATAAGAACATAAGTCAAGCATTAACGTTTTTTTCTTGCAAGCTATTGTAACAGCTTTCTTTTCAAATCAAACTATTGACTATTTGGAAAAGGTCAGAACATTTAACAGTCTGACACCGCTAAATAATTCAATCATTAAAACTATTTTGCAAGGCATTCTTTTATACTGTGGAAGCAAAAACTAGCTCCAGAAATGTCAATATATTCCATCGATAAACCTTGCAACCGGGCCAATAGAATATAAAGCAAACGATCCTTCCATAACTTGCGCCAATTCTTCAAATCTCTGCACTTTTATGCAACAGTACGTGTGCAGATAAAAGTATTTGATCCATACAGTGTACAACAGATATGCAGAATGTATTCTACAGACATAACATAGATAGGCAGTGATAGCAACAATGCTGCAAAGTGGCAAGGACACAGTTCCTTCCCCACAATTTCCCCCAAGACAAGTTCCTGATCTCAGTCACACTGTCAGGGAGAAACTGAGCAGATGAGCATGAAGTAATAATAAAAAGAGAAAATGAAACAAATCACCACGAGACAGTCTTAACAGCCGTTGGTAGCTGGTTAGAGTGGCATTGGAAGAACCGAGGAAGCAGGCAGGCTGCTTGGTTACTTAGCTGGGGAATGATCACAATAATATGAAATGAAAAGGGCATGGAGCCTCATGCAATTTTTTTTTTTTAAATTGCATCTCATCAGAACTAGGCTGGCAGGCCACAAACCATGAGAAATCTAGAAGAAGGTTTTTAATATAAATCCCGCCCATATGGGTAAAGTTGAAAAAAATGACTGGTTTGTTGGGATATATTGAATGATTTATTTATTTTCTCTTAAGAATTGAGCCTTCCGTTTTGGGCCTCCAACATTGTGGCACTTTGCTGAAGTCAGATATAGCACAGTTAGTCAGTACCATTTAAATTAGTACCCAGGGTAAATTATTCAACCCCTTGAGCCTGCTCTGCCATTCAATGTCATAGCTGATCAGAAGTATTTACCCACCTCAGTTCTGTAATCTTCAGTGTACCCAATTATTTTTTTCCAATTGAGGGTAATTTAGTCTGGCCAATGCACCTAACCTACACATCTTTGGGTTGTGGAGGTGAAACCCAAGCAGACATGTGCAAACTCCACACGGACAGTGACCCAGGGCCGGGATTGAACCTGGGTCCTCGGCGGCGCGAAGCAACAGTGCTAACTACTGCACCGCCGTGCCACCCTTTACACAGTAGATCCTTTTTTAAAAAATTTAGATTAGCCAATTATTTTTTCCAATTAAGGGGCAATTTAGCGTGGCCAATCCACCTACTCTGCACATTTTTGGGTTGTGGGGGCGAAACCCACGCAGACACGGGGAGAACGTGCAAACTCCACACGGACAGTGACCCAGAGCCGGGATCGAACCTGGGACCTCAGCGCCGTGAGGCGGTTGTGCTAACCACTAGGCCACCGTGCTGCCCTTTACACAGTAGATCTAACACAACCGGATATCACCCTATGCAAAGACATGACACAAAAAATTTAACACAGAAAAAAGTATGCGATAATGCATTCTGGTAGGAAGGCCAAAGATAAAGAATGTAAGCTAAACAGGGCTTTAAAAGAGCTGCAAGATCAGAGAGACCTGGGGGTGCTTTGGCACAAATCTTTGAAGGTGACAAAGAAGTTAACAAAACAGGTGTACAAAGTAAAAAAAAAAGCTGTGAAGAAATTAAAAGCCTTTATAACACACCACAGCGGACCCAGTTAGAATACGGTTTCCAATTCTGGGCACTATACTTTAGAAAGGCTTTGGAGAGGATACAGAAAAAAATTTCAGGAATTACTGGTTATCGGATAGGCTGGAGAAGCTGAGGGTCGTCTCCTTTAGAGCAGAGAATGCCAAGATTCAAATTTTAAAAAAAAAGTTTTAGAGCACCCAATTATTTTTTTTCCAATTAATGGGCAATTTAGCGTGGCCAATCCACCTAGCTTGCACATTTTTGGGTTGTGGGGGTGAAACCCACGCAAACACGGGGAGAATGTGCAAACTCCACATGGACAGTGACCCAGAGCCGGGATCGAACATGGGACCTCGGCGCCGTGAAGCCACAGTGCTAACCCACTGCGCCACCGTGCTGCCAGCCAAGATTCAATTTGATGATGTTTAAAATCATGAAGGTTTAGATAAGCGCAAATAAAGAACCTGCTGTAAAACACTGAGGGTCAATAATCAGAGGGCACAGGTTTAAGACGATTGTCCAAAGAACCAGAGGTAACATGGCAGAAAATTGGAATTCACTGTCTCTTCGATGGAAAATACAGAAATTACAGCCTTCAAAACAGGTCTGGTTAAATGCTTAAAGAAAAAAAAAAAAATGTCTCCAGTTTTGGAGAAAAGAGTGGGACTAACTGGATCACTTTCCAAAAACGTCGGCACAGATTTGACGGGGCAACTTGTGATATTATTCTATTCCAGGCTTTACTCTTATCGGGCAAAAGTCTAAATCTCAGTTAGACACTTTCAATGAACCTAGCGAGCCTCAGCACATTTCCATGACTCGTGTGTGAAGAAGCACTTTCTGACATTACTCGCTCTAGTTTTAAGGTCATATGCCCTAGTGTTTCCATCTCCAATGGTGAGCAAGGAAACATCAATGCGAGCGAAGGACAAAACCATCCAAAACGTAAGCAATGCCCTTTCAGCTCATGCACTGACATTCCAACAACTGATGCCAGCTGAGTAGCTCCCTGAACAGCAGGGCAACCTGAAACAAAAAGGTCAAAATGGGGAAAATAAATAAAACCGGATTGTAAGTACGTTCTAATAACGCACTTGTTCAACCATCGAGTCTGCACCGACCCTCTGAAAGAGCACCCGACCTAATCCCACTCCCCCTCCCTCTTCCCTGTAACCCCATCTAGCCTAATATTCTGACCTTACTGGCTAGTATTGTTCTTCACACTTTTCTCTGGCTTCTCTTTCATAACATACATGCTTGCCCTTCTCCTTTCTGCCATATCTGGTCAAACGCACACGATAGCCCATTTTATATCCTTTCTTTTATTCACCCGCACTTCATAAAAACCTTTAGGGCTTCAGAATCATAGGAAAGAGTAATTCTCAAAATATCTTGTGCCTACCAATTCAAAAGAAAATACCAGTTGTTCTATGTGTTCCCCCGTTAAAAGTTCAGAAGATTGTTTCAAAGGTACCTGTGCACCTTTGCAGCAATTCAAGTCACACATTTGTTTAATCTCAGTTTATAGAACCTTTCCATGGTCACCCCCAGCTCCCCTCAAACAAGCTAGCAACATCAGAGCAATGTGGAGTAACAAGCTCACAAACCCGACTTAAATACGTGCAGCTTTGTTTATTTTTTTATCCCCCTCAAAACTGGAAGTGCATTCATTAGAGGCGAAAAAGGCAAAGCGGGTAACTGTGGTTTCTAGTGAGCAACAGGTGGACACCAGACTAATGAACTTGCAATTCACATCTCAACTTGTTTTGGACTTAAAGTAATTCTCCAGTCTCCGGAGGAGTGGGTGCGGAAACTGGGACAAGCGGAAGCAGCAAATCTTTCCCTCACACCTCAGATTCGCTGGCAGGTCACAGGAGCTGCTGCCCTGGGAGCACTCGGCAATGGAGCACTCCGCCCTCTTCAAAATGATGATAGCAAATGCGTGCAGGAACAAGAATCAAAAGTAGTAGTTTTACTGAAAATAGAACAGCTTTGGAACTTTTTGAAATAACAATCTTTGAACATTTATCCAGGTGGACAATATCCCTGAAACTGACTTTTTAAGACAGAAAAAAAAAATAGAAAGTTACTTGACATTTGAAGGGTCTCTCTGTGGAATGAACATGCTTGACATGACAGCTCAGATGGTCAGGCCTGGAGAGAAAAGAAGGGCCACAGGTTAGATGGGAAAAAAATAATGTTTTCATTTTATAATTAACATCGGCTCCATGAGCATATGAACCATGCAGGGGACTACTAAGCACAAGTCAGAAAGCCTCAAGTTATCATCCTGTGCCGTGAGTTGATTTCTGCCAGGACAGCAGATTGGGACTGGGGCTGCCAACATTCAGCTTCTGATTGATGTCCATAAATTCAGATAAAGGCCAGTATAAATTTCTGAGTCCAAGTTGGCCATTCGTGTGCACTTGTGGGCCACTCTCCGTGGAGCCTTGGCAACCGTATCTAGTTTACATTTATTTTACTTTTAATTTATGCCTCCATCAGCTTATTGATACTAAAAGGTTTATTACAAGTTACTTGTTTAAAACGTCTCTTTTCGAAGTGGCAGACTCATAAAATTCTAACAGTAAATGTACGAAAGATAGACGCAACCAGATCTGAACTGCCTGGACTGAGGGTTGGATGGCCAAGGCTCAAAGGCTCCGTGCAATCCTGCAGCCGGTGCTTAGCCAGCTCTCTCTGAGCTGCTTGAGTGATTAGCTGCATAGCCACCCTGAACAGACCGCACACAATGAAAAGTATATATTTTTTTTAAATTTAGAGTACCCAATTATTTTTTTTTCCAATTAAGAGGCAATTTAGCGTGGCCAATCCACCTAACCTGAACATCTTTGGGTTGTGGGGGTGAAACCCACGCAGACACAGGGAGAATGTGCAAACTCCATATGGGCAGTGACCTAGGGCCGGGATTCGAACCCGAGTCCTCAGCGCCGTAGTCACAGAGCTAACCACTGCGCCACGTGCCGCCCCCACAATGAAAAATATGAGGGCACATTACCCTGAACTATGTATGTATTTTGCAGCTGGAGGCACAAACCTTATTCCAGAGAAAAGAACAGTGCCAGCAATCAGCTGTCATTCTCAAATTCATCTGGGACATGTGTACAAAAAAAATATACAGAACAAGCCCCAGGCAAAAATCCTCTTAAGTCATAATCAAGAGACAAGTGTAGTTTTGAATGGAATAAAGCAGGGGAATTAAGTGATTATAGTAGGACTTGTCATGTTCTGTAGGCTGGCTAAAGTGAATGATGAACTACAGAAATGTATTTTAAAATAATTTATTGTCAAGCAAATGCGTGGTAAGATGACTAGGATAAATATGATAAACAACCAACACGAAACAACTATTGTGGAACTAGTGCAAATACATCTATCTCCCAGCACGACTAACTCCCAACTCCCAGATCACATGGTGACAGGATGGGTTTAAATGCCACCTAGTGGTCGGAGATGGTGCCTAACATTATGCACAAACTTACATTATGTATATCATGGCAGGACTGGAATTTGACTGTGTTCACAGTAGACACACAGGCATGGTTGTTGCCTCCAAAGTGCCGCAATGAAAGCAAACGTTGCTTTTTGATACAAGTTATTTACTTTTGCATTAGTTGGACAAACTTATCACAAAGACGAGCAATCAGGATTTTATCTTTAATATTTGTTCATTCTCATAAGTTTGAAAGTCAGCAAAAGGTTTAGACAAAGCAACATAGTGTATTATGTTGTTGGCAGTCAATTACAATACCAAACTTCCAAAGCTTGTAGTCATGTTTTCCACATCCAGCTTGCAATTCCAATTTCATTCTAATCAACACCAACAGTAAAAAGCTACTGAACCAAATTTTCAGAATGTGAGCATCCAAGCGGGCAATTTCCTCAGATTTATTTGGTTAACACAACAACATACAGAACAACTCCCTCAAACCCATGGGGCGGCACGGTGGCGCAGTGGTGAGCACTGCTGCCTCACAGTGCCGAGGCCCCGGGTTCCATCCCGGCCCCGGGTCACTGTCCCGTATTATACGGGTGGTTCTGCAAGTTTTACCCTCAATAGTTACTCTGAAAGAAATTTCTACAGTGCAGAGTCCATTGGGCCCATCGAGTCTGCACCGACCCTCTGAAAGAGCACCCTATGCAGGGCCATTTATAATTAACCGTTGTTAATTATAAAATGAAAACATTATTTATTTTCCATTTAACCGGTGGCCCTTCTTTTCTCTCCAGGCCTGACCACCTGAGCTGTCATGTCAAGCATGTTCATTCCACAGAGAGACCCTTCAAATGTCAAGTAACTTTCTATTTCTTCTGTCTTAAAAAGTCAGTTTGAAGTTTGCACATTCTCCCTGTTATGCGTGGGTCTCATTCCCCCCCGTCCCCGCCCCCATCCAAAAATGCACAGGGTAGGTGGACTGGCCATGCTAAATTGCCCCTTAATTGAACAAAAATAATCAGGTACTCTAAATTTAAACACCCTCAAACTCATAACTTCCTCGGAGTGGCAATCAGTGGCAGAGTGCCACTCTGCAGGGACCAACATAGGTAGCACGGTAGCATTGTGGACAGCACAATTGCTTCACAGCTCCAGAGTCCCAGGTTCGATTCCGGCTTGGGTCACTGTCTGTGCGGAGTCTGCACATCCTCCCCGTGTGTGCGTGGGTTTCCTCCGGGTGCTCCGGTTTCCTCCCACAGACCAAAGATGTGCAGTTTAGGTGGATTGGCCATGCTAAATTGCCCTTAGTGTCCAAAATTGCCCTTGGTGTTGGGTAGGGATACTGGGTTATGGGGATAGGGTGGAGGTGTTGACCTTGGGTAGGGTGCTCGTTCCAAGAGCTGGTGCAGACTCGATGGGGTAAATGGCCTCCTTCTGCACTGTAGATTCTATGATAATCTATGATAACATCCACTTAAAATCTAAAGCCACGGGCAGCACGGTGGCCTAGTGGTTAGCACAGCTGCCTCACGGCGCTGAGGTCCCAGGTTCGATCCCGGCTCTGGGTCACTGTCCGTGTGGAGTTTGCACATTCTCCCAGTGTCTGCGTGGGTTTCGCCCCCACAACCCAAAAATGTGCAGAGTAGGTGGATTGGCCACACTAAATTGCCCCCTTAATTGGAAAAAATAATTGGATAATCTAAATTTATAAAAAAAAAATTTAAAAAATCTAAAGACACTATCCAGCTGCTGTAAAGCAAACAAATTCAAAATGACCATTGAAAGGGAGAAGCAGTGAATGGGACGGGGGAGTTCAGAAATAAGTAGGGTGGAGCTGGGCCAGATCCGGACACTGTAGAGGGGACGTGAAGAGTGTTGGTTGGTTGAGTCCAGTTGGGTTGGGGATGGGGACGGTATCCCGTGCGGAGTTCGTTCTGGGTCTTTAAAATAGTTACTCTGAATACTTTTCTCCCCCTTATAACTCTATCAGAGTAACTATTGAGGGTAAAACTGGCAGAACCATCCAAAGTTAGCTATTCAAAACGTTGTTGATGAATCCCAACCCAGTGCAATTGTCTCGGGGAAGTTACCATTTCTTGGCAATTGGCGGGTATCATAGAATTTCTACAGTGCAGAGGAGGCCATTGGGCCAATCGAGTCTGCACCGACCCTCTGAAAGAGCACCCTACCCAGGGCCACTCACCCACATTATCCCCATAACATAACCTGCACATCCTTAGACAGTAAGGGACAACCTAGCATGGCGATCCACCTAACCCGCACATCTTTGGACTGTGGGAGGAAACCGGAGCACCCGGAGGGAACCCACACAGACACGCGGAGGAAGTCCAAACCCAACACAGACAGTCACCCAAGGCTGGAATTGAACCCAGGACACTGGCACTGTGAGGCAGCAGTGCTAACCATTATGCTGCCCCCTTACACGGGTACTTCCCAGAGGAATTCAGAGCGCATAACCCACAGGTGATAATCAGTAAAGATAGGCACAACACCTCCTCCACGATCATCCTCAACACACGATGCCCCACAAGGCTGTGTCCCCAGCCCCCTACTATAATCCTTATACACATATGATTGTGTGGCCAAATTCCCCACCAACTCAATTTTCAAATTTGCTGATGACACCACCATAATGGGTCAGATTTCAAACAATGACGAGACAGAGTACAGGAATGAGATAGAGAATCTGGTGAACTGGTGCGACGACAATAATCTCTCCCTCAATGTCAACAAAACGAAGGAGATTGTCATCGACTTCAGGAAGCATAGTGGAGAACATGCCCCTGTCTACATCAATGGGAACGAAGTAGAAAGGGTCGAGAGCTTCAAGTTTTTAGGTGTACAGATCACCAACAGCCTGTCCTGGTCCCCCCATGCCGGCACTATAGTTAAGAAAGCCCACCAACGACTCTACTTTTTCAGAAGACTAAGGAAATTTGGCATGTCAGCTACGACCCTCACCAACTTCTACAGATGCACCATGGAAAGCATTCTTTCTGGTTGTATCACAGCTTGGTATGGAGCCTGCTCTACCCAAGACCGCAGGAAACTACAAAAGGTCATGAATGTAGCCCAGTCCATCACGCAAACCAGCCTCCCATCCATTGACTCTGTCTACAATTCCCGCTGCCTCAGAAAGGCAGCCAGCATAATTAAGGACCCCACGCACCCCGGACATGCTCTCTTCCACCTTCTTCCATCAGGAAAAAGATACCAAAGTTTGAGGTCACATACCAACCGACTCGAGAACAGCTTCTTCCCTACTGCCATCAGACTTTTGAATGGACCTACCTCGTATTAAGTTGATCTTTTCTCTACACCTTGCTATAACTGTAACATTATATTCTGCAGTCTCTCCTTCCTTCCCTATGTATGTTATGCATTGTTTGTACAGCATGCAAGAAACAATACTTTTCACTGTACACTTATACATGTGACAATAATAAATCAAATCAAAGCATCATTGGGGAACACCCCAAATCTGACACTGGGGAGCCAGGAAGTTATGGGCCGATGAATTTAATGCTCATACTATTCCTCATCTTATATGTAATGACACCCACCTACCTTTCCCCTCTTTAAGAGTTACCCATAGCTTCCCAACCCGTTTTTAAACTTACCTGGAAAATCCTTTCCCACAAAGGCTGCAGATGTATGGTTTGTTGATGCCCCCTTCATGTGAACGCACATGATAACTCATGCGGTCTTTCCTTTTGAAGCGTTGCTGGCAAACTGGACACTCGAACGGCTTTTCATCTGAGTGAGAAAGTTTGTGTCGGTTGAGGTGGTAAACGTCGCGGAATGCTTTTCCACACAGTTCGCAACCGTGATTCTTCTTCACTCGCCTGTTAGCAGTCTTGCTGACCGTGACGGCTGGGGTGCTGCTGGTGACGGTGGAAGTGGAAGCGACGGTTGGAGTCAGCATTCCCTGCAACACTTGACACCAATGTTGCTGTGCCACCAATGTTAGGCGTCGATGACATCAGCGAAACCATAGTCGGTACTTTCCTCGGCCGTGAAACTAACTTGATTCCTGTGTGGCATGACTCATGTCGCCGGAGGTGATAGCTGTCTCTGAACGCCTTGCTGCAGTAAGTGCAAATCACGGGTGTCCTGGTCTTCTCCTTTCTTCTCTATTATGGACTGGGCCGTTTCTTTGGGATCCAGAGGTTTCTGAACCTGGGGCAGCGTCGTCACGGGTGCTTGCTCACGTGGCTCAGTTGCTGAATGCAATATTGGCAGAAGGTTATTCTGCACGTGCTGTTGGTGTTGCTGCTGCGAGATGTCAGCTGCCTACAAAATAGAAGTGAAAATTAGCCACGCTTCCCTATAGACCCTTACTGGGCCTGTAAACTTATCCATCATTCCCCAATTCGTGAACCTGACAATCGGTGTTCAAAGCATCTTGAAAATGAATTAAATGAAAATCGCTTATTGTCACGAGTAGGCTTCAATGAAGTTACTGTGAAAAGCGCCTAGTCGCCACATTCCGGCGCCTGTCCGGGGAGGCTGGTACGGGAATCGAACCGTGCTGCTGGCCTGCTTTAAAAGCCAGCGATTTAGCCGAGTGAGCTAAACCAGTCCCTGTTATGTTGGGCTCCGCAGTTAGATAGTCTTGGGAGTTTCCCCACCAGTATATTCAACAAGCAGAAGAAAGCTTACACAAAGGAAACCATAGCCGGTTGCAGGATTTGTGCAACCTTGACCTGTAACCACTGATAAAAGACTTACTGAAATCTTAGCACTTTGGCCAAACTACCCCTGCCAATATATTGAAACACAGCAAAACCAATGGCCTACATTTGAAGTGTAGTCACTATTTTCTGGGGAAACACTGCAGCCAATTTGCCCAAAGCAAGTTCCCCGAAATATCAAATAACCTGAATATGCTGTCTGTTGTTGGTTGAGGAACGGACGTTGGACAGGATATTGATTTTTCATCTACACAATTATTTTTCACCCTCACAATTATTTTTCTATCTACTTAAATAGATAATCTACTTAAACAGTTTTAATGTCTCATCTGTATGAAATGTATGGTGTGGGACTTGCAATACAAAACTGCTGCATTTTATAACTTCGGTAACTGTTTTTTTTGAAGTGCAAAAACTTCAGACTGCAGATCAGACTTCGCAGTCACACGTGTACCCACTGAAACCGTACAAAACATTCCAAATAAAGAACATGGTCACCTTCGCCTCAAAGGATGAACAAGCAGCTTAAAAATATTCTTATCTATTTCGAGGCATTTCCCAAATTTCGGCCATGCAAAAGTTATCAGTGCTCTCAAAAGTTCCAGGGTCCCCAAATTAAGGCTCCATTCACGTTTTTGATATTTTACACATTTTCATACTGATATTTGATTTTAGTGCATGATGATGAATCATGGAGTATGGGCATTTGGACAAGATGCTAAGAGGCTGCAACATAGCCAGGGTAGTTTAAAATAAGTATGCCCCACAATGGAGATCTTGCTGTGCAGTGGGTAGCATCCCTGCTTCTGAGCTAGAAGCTCCAGGTTTGAGTCTCACCCCAGGACTTAACTCCCAAGGAAGGTGTGTTCATAGGCTGGCCCACCTGCAAAAACCTTCCAGCACATGGCAATATCAGGTGGTAAGAGTGGGGGAGACTTTTAGTCAGCCATGCTTGATGCGAGGCGGTGACCCTCAAGCTAGAAACCTCTGGCGACAGATTAAGGGACTTGTTCCAGGTACAATTCGCTATGGAATCAGATGAAAGTCTGCCTTGTGCACCACTAGGTGAAATGAAAATCGCTTATTGTCACGAGTAGGCTTCAAATGAAGTTACTGTGAAAAGCCCCTAGTCGCCACATTCCAGCGCCTGTTCGGGGAGGCTGTTACGGGAATCGAACCGTGCTGCTGGCTTGCCTTGGTCTGCTTTCAAAGCCAACGATTTAGCCCTGTGCTAAAATGGCCCTGCGGGAAGAGTAACAACGGAGAGGTGGTGGCATAGTGGTACTGTCACAGGACGAGTAATCCAGAGACGCAGGATAATGATCTGGGGACCTGGGTTCGAAACCCACCACGGCAGGCGATGGAGCTCAATAAAATATCTGGAATTAAAAGTAGAATGATGGCGTAAAAAAAAAAATCTGGTTCACTAATGTCCTTCAGAGAAGGAAATCTGCAAGCTACTCCGTTGTATTCAACAGCTACAAAAACAAAAAAAAGGAATGAAACCGAGTTTGCACATTCTCCCCGTGTCTGCGTGGGTTTCACCCCCACAACCCAAAGATGCGCCGGTTAGGTGGATTGCCACTTAATTGGGGGAAAAAATAAGTGGGTACTCTAAATTAAAAAAAAAGAAGAATAAAACCTGACGGACCACTCGGGAACGACAATGGCAACCCCAACCCTGTCGACCTTGTGCTAAAGTTGGAAGAGCTGTCTCACAGACTAGTTAAGCAACAGCCTGCCATACTCACAGAATCGAACCTTACAGGCAATGTCCCAGACACCACTATTACCATTCGCGGGTATGTCCTGTCTCATTGGCAGGACAGACCCAGCAGAGGTGCGGCACAGTGGTATAAATTGGCAGCACGGTAGCACAGTGGTTAGTACTACTGCTTCACAGCTCCAGGGTCCCAGGTCGGTACACTGTCTGTGTGGAGTCTGCATGTTCTCTCAGTGTCTGTGTGGGTTTCCTCCGGGCGCTCCCACAAGTCCAGAAAGACGTGCTGTGCTGTTAGGTAATTTGAACATTCTGAATTCTCCCTCTGTGTACCCGAACAGGTGCTGGAATGTGGCGACTAGGGGCTTTTCACAGTAACTTCATTGCAGTGTTTTTTTTAAAATTTAGATTAGCCAATTATTTTTTCCAATTAAGGGGCAATTTAGCGTGGCCAATCCACCTACTCTGCACATTTTTTGGGTTGTGGGGACGAAACCCACGCAGACACGGGGAGAACGTGCAAACTCCACACGGACAGTGACCCAGAGCCGGGATCGAACCTGGGACCTCAGCGCCGTGAGGCGGTTGTGCTAACCACTAGGCCACAGTGCTGCCCACTTCATTGCAGTGTTAATGTAAGCCTACTTGTGACAATAAAGATTATTATAGTCCAGAGGGTGTTGCCCTGGGAGTCCTCAACATCAACACTGGACCACATGAAGTCTCATTGATTCAGGTTAAACATGGGCAAGGAAACATCCTGCTGCTTACCATGTACCAGACACCATCAGCTAATAAATCAGTACTTCCCCCATGTTGAATACCACTTGGAGGAAGCACTAAGGGTGGCAAGGGCACAGAATATGCTCTAGGGGAGGGAATTCAATCTGCATCACCAAGAGTGACTCGGTAGTATCACCACAGGCTGAGCTGGCCTTGTCCTAAAAGACATAGCTGCTAGACTGAGACTGCAGCAGGTGGTGAGGGAACTGACAAGAGGGAAAAACATCCTCACCAATCTGCCTAATGTAGATGCATTTGTCCATGATAGTATCGGTAGAAGTGACCAGCGCACAGTCCTTGAGGAGGCAAAGTCCCCTTTTCACATTGAGGATACCCTCCATCCTGTTGTGTGGCACTACCACCGTGCTAAATGGGATAGACTTCGAACACATTTAGCAACTCAAGACCGCGCATCCATGAAGTGTTGTGGGCCATCAGCAGCAGAATTGGCAGCACGGTAGCACAGTGGTTAGTACTACTGCTTCACAGCTCCAGGGTCCCAGGTCCCAGCTTGATACACTGTCAACCTAATGGCCCAGCATATCCCCACTCTACCATTAACACCAAGCCATGGGGGTCAATGCAGGCTCAATGAAGAGGGCAAGAGAGTATGCCAGGAGCAACATCAGGCATACCGAAAAATGAGGTGCTAACCTGGTGAAGCTACAGCACAGGACTACTTGTGTGCCAAAAGCATAAGCAGCAAGCAGTAGACAATATCCCAGCAATACTGAAGGCTTGTGCTCCAGAACTGCGCCCCTAGCCAACAACACTGGCATCTACCCAGTAATGCGAAAAGTTGTCCAGGTGTGTCAAGAAACAGGACAAATGCAATCCAGCCAATTACCGCCCTATCAGGCTACTCTCCATTAGAAAGTGATGGAAGGAGTCATCAACAGTGCTATCATGTGGCACTTACTCGACAATAACCTGCTCACGGATGCTCAGTTTGGGTTCTGCCAGGGTCACTCAGCTCCTGACCTCATTACAGCATTGGTTAAAAAGGGACAAAAGAGCTGAATGCCAGAGGTAAGTTGAGAGTGACTGCCGTTGACATCAAGGCAGCATTCAACAGAGTATGGCATCAAGGAGCCCTAGCTAAACTGGAGTCAATGGGAATCAGGGATAAAACTCTCCGTTGTTGGAGTCATACCCGGCACAAAGGAATATGGTTGCGGTGATGAGAGTGAAGGTCAATCATCACAGCTCCAGGACATCACTGCAGGAGTTCCTCAGGATAGTGTCCTCAGCCCAATCATCTTCAGCTGCTTCAGCAATGCCCTCCCTTCCATCACATGGTCAGAAGTGGGGATATTTGTAGATGACTGCACAGTATTCAGCATCAGTCGCGACTCCTCAGATAATGAAACAGTCCATGTCCAAATGCAGCAAGACCTGGACAATATCCAGGCTAGGGCTGAGAAGTGGCAAGTTACATTCGCGCCACACAAGTGCCAGGTAATGGCCATCTCCTACAAGAGAGGATCTAACCACCGCCCCTTGACATTCAATGGCATTACGATCACTGAATCCCCCACAATCTACATCCTGGAGGCTACAACTGATCAGAAACTGAACTGGAATAACCATATTAGTACTGTGGCTACTAGGGCAGGTCAAAGGGTAGGAATCCTAAGGCGAGTAACTCACCACCTGACCCCCCCCCCCCCCCAAAAAAAGTCGGTCAAACCTCTACAAGGCACAAGTCAGGAGTGAAAATGGATACTCTCCACTTACCTGGAAGAGTGCAGCTCCAACAACACACAAGAAGCTCGACACCATCCAGGACAAAGCAGCCCGCTTGATTGTTCCTCCTTCCACAAACATTCAAACCCTCCATCACCGACAAACAGTGGCAGCCATGTATACCTCTACAAGATGCACTGCAATAACTTATTAAGGTTCCTTAAGACAGCACCTTCCAAACCCACGACCACTACCATCTAGAAGGACTAGATCAGCAGATACCAGGGAACCCCACCACCTGGAGGTTCCCTTCCAGGTCACTCACCACCCTGACTTGGAAATATATCGCCGTTCCTTCAATGTCGCTGGGGCAACATCCTGGAACTCCCTCCCTAACAGCACAATGGGTGCACCTACACCTCAAGGAGTGCAGCAGTTCAAGAAGGCAACTCACACGAGGGCAGCACGGTGGCGCTTTGCTTAGCCCTGCAGCCTCACGGCGCCAAGGTCCCAGGTTCAATCCCGGCTCTGGGTCACTGTCCGTGTGGAGTTTGCATTCTCCCCGTGTTTGCGTGGGTTTCGCCCCCACAACCCAAAGATGTGCAGGCTAGGTGCATTGGCCACACCAAATTGTCCTTAATTGGAAATAATTAATTGGGTACACTAAATTAAAAAAAAAAGGCAACTCACCACACCTTCTGAAGGACAACTAGAGATGGGCAATAAATGCTGGCCTAACCAGCAACCGCATGCTGTAAATTAATTTTTTTTAAAACAGCAATTCACAATAGGGAATGCCCTCATAGTGGAGATGCGAGAGAATTTGTCCTCAACGACTGCGTAGTGTTCACTTTTACCAATACTACTGCGGCGACCTGGGTCTACAATGGGTAGAAATAAAGCAACAGGTTCCTTCATGTGGATTAGACTAATGGTTGCATTACAAATTTACTGCTAATGGTAGACACTGAAATCCTCCCCTGCAGAGTACATTCCCTGTCCTTGCTTCCCTAAAAACTTTCTGCAAATGATTTTTCAACATCAAAGAGAACATATTATCTGTTGTGGGGTACTGAGGCATAAATGATCAGGAAGCCAGCAGGGAGGGTTCCTTAACCTTGATTAGATCCAAAGTCATTAAACTTCACAGGGTCCAAAGATTTTTTAAAAACATTTTCCAATTAAGGGGCGATTTAGTGTGGCCAATCCACCTACCCTGCACATCTTTGGGTTGTGAGGGTGAGACCCTCACAGACACGGGAAGAATGTGCAAACACCACACGGATCAAACCCGGGTCCTCAGTGGCATCGGCTGCATTACTAACCACTGGACCACCTTGCCCCCCCCAACAGGGTCCAAAGTTGATATGGACGACTCTCAGGGTCACTCCCATCATTGTACGGTCTATCAGCTGGTGGATCGTTTTGCAATGAAGGCCAGCAAGTAGCAGCTTTGCTGCATAAGATGAGTCGATGAGTGTAGTCACTTAAACCTTAACCATAACACAAGCAGGAAAAGTATTAGCTGATTAATCTGATTCTGTAAATACTACCGTGTCAGAACATTGGTTGGCCATCCTAGGCAGCAAGGCGAAAGATGACAAAAGGTACACTGGGAAGAACAGAGGAACTCGCAGCATCATAAACTGTGTCAATTTCCAGACTACATTACCTGCAATTACTATTTTCTGCAGTGGGATCCAGCATTAAAGCTTTGAGCAATCGTTAATCGTTCTGACAAAAACAGCCAGAATGAAAGAATGGCTGCTGTACAGTAGCTGCAATCAAAATCACTTCAGGGTATAGGCAGATAACATTTTCTTTATGAATAATTAATAGGGCAGTATCGCAGCAAGAGATGTATTTTTAATAATCGTTCAAGGGATTGCTGGCAACGTCATCATTTATTGCCGATCTCTAATTGCCCTTATTTGCAAGTTCAACTCCTGCCATGAAATGCTGTCTTGCTGCCAACAACGCAAACTCTATTTTTATTGGAAACACATACTACTGTTGATTTAATTAAGTAACATTTAACAGGAGGCACTTGTTCAGTCTTAATCATGGTGCTACAATGTTTTTAAATACCTTAAGGAATGGATAAAAAGGACCGTAACCAAGGCATTAAATCATGATGCAAGGCACACTTGTAAGAATCATAGAATTTACAGTGCAGAATTAGGCCATTCGGCCCATCGAATCTGCACCGGCCCTTGAAGGAGTACTCTACTTAAGCCCACGCCTCCAACCTATCCTCATAACCCAGTAACCACACCTAGCCTTTTGGACACTAAGGGGCAATTTAGCATGGCCAATCACTTAAACCTGTACTTCTTTGGACTGCGGGAGGAAACTGGAGCACCCGGAGGAAACACACACAGACACGGGGAGAAAGTGCAAACTCTACACAGAGTCACCCGAGGCCGGAATTGAACCCGGGCCTCTGGAGCTGTGAGGCAGCAGTGCTAACCACTGTGCCACCCACCTACATGCTAAGATACGGAGAGGACTTGACAAGGTAGATTTGGAGAGGTGCTTTCCCTCGTGGGAAAATCTATAGCTATGAGGTCAGTTTAAAAATAAGGGGTCTCCCATTTTAAGATGGAGATGAGGAGAAATGTCTCCTCTTGGAGGATCATCGGTCTTTGGAATTCTCTTCCCCAGTGAGTAGTGGAGGCTGGATCATTGAATATACTCAAGGCTGGATTAGATATTATTTTTGAGGCAGAAGGGAATCGAGGGTTATGGGAGGAAGGGTGGACATGAAATGAAAATCGCTTATTGTCACGAGTAGGCTTCAATGAAGTTACTGTGAAAAGCCCCTAGTCGCCACATTCCGACGCCTGTCCGGACATAGACAAGAAAGTGGAGTTAAGGCCTCAATCAAATCAGCCATGATCTTATCGAATGACCGTGCAGGCTTGAAGGGCCAAAAGGCCTACTCCTACTCTTAGTTATAATCTTATGATCTAACAGTCTGGAATTAGTTGCACTGCATCCATAAATAACCTGGCTCACATTCACCATCTCAGTTGGTAGAAGCAGCAAAGCAGAAGAGGTGCAATCTTCATCTGGCACTTGTGGAGACACACCCCAACAACAGCTACTATGTTGAGGAGCGATGGAAAGAAGGGGGGAATAGAAAAAAATAACAAGTAGATGTTTAAGGACTGCATCAGTGCGCTGGACATACCGCTGTAATCTTTGCCATGAAAACGCTACATCTAAAGCACCCTGTGTGGTTACAATATTATATTGACGACTACTACAGCTTTTAATAAAAAGTATAAGCTGTTTGTGCAGATTGAAGTCCTGCATTCACAAGTGAGCAAACCAGTTCTCTCACCTGTGCCAAGACTTTCTCTGCAATGTTAAGGTGCTACATCCCAGCACTGAGAGAGTTTGGAGCTCAGCGGAGCAATCTATATTCGACATTCACTTGCAATTATGCAGTGGACTGGTTCCAATCTCTACTTAGGTGAGCTCCGAAAATGATACGTCATTATTTCATACAGGAACTTTTCCACAATATGCATGCGTGAAAGAAAAACTGAAACTGTGCCAGTGTCATCCGTCGGTGTCCTTGTCACACAACAGAAGCATGCCAACACAAATTTAAATCAGCACATTTATAAGGCCAACAATGGAGAGCTGGAATTCTAGAGTTAGACTGGGACACTCATTGGGGCCAGATCTGTTTACTAGTATTGCTGACTGCATGAGATGTGTGCATTGTGAGTCGACTGCATTGCAATAATTAAAATACTGTTCATTTACCTGCCTGGTACGGCAAGGTTAACTATCCAAATATACAACTTATCTGGCTGCATCACAGTTTGGTATGGCAACTACCCGGCCCAAGACCGCAAGAAACTACCGGGAGCAGCGAACACAGCCCAGTCCATCACACGAACCCCCCCTTCCATCCATTGACTGTCTATATGGCCCGTTGCCTCGAGAAAGCGGGCAGCATAATCAAAGACCCCTCCCACCTGGGGTATTATCTCTTCCATCGGACAGGAGACACAAAAGTCTGGGAACACGTTCAAACAGATTCAATAACAGCTTCTTCCTCGCTGCTACTGGACTCCTGAATGGTCCTCTTATGGACTGAATTGATCTCTCCACACTTCTCTACTGTGTATGATGTGGAGATGCCGGCGTTGGACTGGGGTGAGCACAGTAAGAGGTCTTACAACACCAGGTTAAAGTCCAACAGGTTTGTTTCAAACACAAGCTTTCGGAGCACTGCTCCTTCCTCAGGTGAATGGAGAGGTATGTTCCAAAAACATTTATATAGACAAAGTCAGAGATGCCAGACAATGCTTGGAATGCGAGCATTTGCGGGTAATCAAATCATTACAGATCCAGAGAAGGGGGTAATCCCAGGTTAAAGTGGTGTGAATTGTCTCAAGCCAGGGCAGTAGGTAGGATTTTACAAGTCCAGGCCAGATGGTGGGAGGTGAATGTAATGCAACATGAATCTTTCTCTACTGTGTAGCACTGTACTCCGTATGCTTCACCCGATGCCTATGTCTCTGTATTTACATTGCGTATCAATTGTATGTCTTATATTTTTTATGTCTGGTATTAGCTACTGGACTGTACACAGAACAATACTTTCCACTGTACCTCGGTACATGTAACAATAAATCTAAATGGAAATATTCAATCTTCCTCGAAAAATCGCAGTAAATAAAAATGATCACTTGCTAGTGGATGATTGATTGGTCGGAACATGGCAGGGAGATTAAGGAGACGGTTTGAAACTTTAAACAAAATAATACAAACCCAATACTAAGAAAATTGCAGATTTAAAGAAAACATCAATATTTCTAATTGAGGAACATGGTTTAATTAGGAGAGAAACTTCATTCAATACAGTTGTATAAAAGGATAATATACAGTTGAGTCGATTTATTCCTGGAGTGATTTTCACTCTCTTCTTTCTCATCAACATGGCAAAATATTCCAAATACAGGAGCGCAACATCCACATACGCTAACAATGCCTAATTTCAACCTCCTTCGAACCCTGTGTCTGTATTGGCAGTCTTGAACGGACTACAATTAGCCCCTATTATGCACCAGGAAAATCTCATGCGGAATCAGGCTGCCAGCATCCACAAAGTCCTATCTGACCCTTAGCTGGGCTTCCATCTCTGTAACATCACCCAGTTTAGCTCATCTACACCTATTGCTACCAGCTGGACAATTCCAGTGCTCTCCTGACCAGACTTCCATATCATCCATATCATCCTTTATCATCCATAAACCTCTGCTCATCCAAAATACTACTACCTCTAATCTGCACCTCATTACCTCACACTTGCTGACCTACATTAGCTCCCAATTCCCCAAAACCCTCCAATGAAAATCCTCACCCTTCTATTCAAATCCCTTTGCAACCTTGCCAGATTTCTCCATTCCAAAGTATTGGTCTTTTGCACACACCCCTTGAAAACCATGCCAACAGCCGTATAGGCTCCACCTTCTCTACGTTCCCTCCCAAAGCTCTGCCATACTCCCTTAAAACTAATCGCTTTAGGTCATCTTTCCTCCTATGTCCTCTAGCTCTATTTCTTTCAGACTGTCCCATGGAAGCAATGGAGCATTTTCTATGGGTATTTTTTCTTCGATGTGGAGATGCCGGCGTTGGACGGTGGTGAGCACAGTAAAAAAAGTTTCACCTGAGGAAGGAGCAGTGCTCTGAAAGCTAGTGATTCGAAACAAACCGGTTGGACTTTAACCTGTTGTTGTTAGGCTTCTTACTGTTTTGTTTCTTCGTTCAGGGAACGTGGGCGTCGCTGGCTGGGCGAGCCTTTATTGCCCATCCCTAATTGCCCTTGAGGGGGCAGTTAAGAGCCAATCACATTGCTGTGGGGCTGGAGTTATATGTAGACCAGGTAAGGACAGCAGATTTGCTTCCCTGAAGGACATTAGTGAACCAGATGGGTTTTTACAACAATCGAGAACGCTTTCATGGTCATCAGTTTTTTTTAAAAAAGTGTTTCATGGCCATCATTAGGCTTTTAATTCCAGATTTTTATTGAATTCAAATTTCTGCAGTGGCAGGATTCGAACCCGATTCCCTGGGTTTCTGGTTGGCTACTCCAGTGACAATACCACTACGCCACCACCTCTTGCACACAAGTGCAAGTTGCTTTTTTTTTTTGAAAATGCAGGACTCCCAGATTAATTTACAAGATGTGCACACTCCTAGCCTCAACAAGCCTGCTGGCTGGTATGCACCCATACTTTTAGTGTGCATCCCCACAACTTTAACTGCCCTAAATTATAAAATTGCAGACTTCTAGAGAAACCACCAATATCCGAGGCACAATGATCTTCAACCGCTTCAACACTACCTTCTCTCCAGGACAAAGCAACTAATTTCTCTCCAGGACAAAGCAGCCCTCTTGATTGCTCCCCCTTCCGCAAACATTCAAACCCTCCACCATCGACAAACCGTGGCAGCTGTGTGTACCATCTACAAGATGCACTACAGTAACTCACCAAGATTCCTTAGACAGCACCTTCCAAACCCAAGACCACTACCATCTATAAGGACAAGAGCAGCAAATACCTCGGAACACCAACACCTGGAGGTTCCCCTCCAAGTTACTTACCACCCTGACTTGGAAATATATCGCTGTTCTTTCAGTGACACTGGGACAACATCCTGGAACTCCCTCCCTAACAGCACAGTGGGTGTACCTACACCCCAGGTACTGCAGCTGTTAAAGAAGGCAACTCATCACCTTCTGAAGGACAACTAGGGATGGGCGATAAATGCTGGCCTAACCAGCGACACCCATATTCCATAAATGTTTTTTTTTAAATCATAAGGTCAGAACTTGGCATGGTTGCACAATGCTTGGCACCATTCACAAGTCTCAGATACAGAAGCAGTCCATGTCCATTTGCCCATCATTCAGACTTGGGCTAAGTGGCAACTAACATTTGCATCACACAAGTGTGAGGAAAACGTGTCTCTAATATTTATTTTTTGCAATACCATTGTCATGTACTAAGAAACAAGTTGGCATGGGTGTGACTCCTTTAATTGAATTGGAAACAGTTGATTGTAAAGGTCAAACATCAATGTAGGAGGTGTGAAGGCACGTGGTTTGACGGAGAGAGCCAGGAGAGCTTGAACAGGAATTCAAATGAGGCAAGTAAAGTACGCGGTTTAAAGTAGGCTGTTGTGTTTCAAAACAAACATAAGTGGAAGATTGTAAATAGATGAGGCAAAAAGCGCATTTTATTTTTACAATATAATAGCCATAATGTTAAGGGGGTTGATCAATAGCGCGGCACGGTGGCGCAGTGGTTGATCAATAGCACGGCTGCCTCACGGCACCGAGGACCGGGTTTGATCCTGGCCCCAGGTCACTGATCGTGTGGAATTTGCATGTTCTCTTCGTGTGTGCGTGGATCCCACCCCCAGAAACACAAAGATGCGCAAAGTAGGCAGATTGGTTATGCTAAATTGCCCCTTGATTGGAAAAAAAAGAATTGGGTACTCTATAAAGTTTGTTTTGGGGGGGGGGGGGGGGGGGGGGGGGTTAATCAATTCCGGCAAAAGGAACTTCCAGGAGGCAGCACTAGTGGTTAGCACTGTTGCCTCATGGCAGCCAAGGACCCGGGTTCAATCCCAGACCCGGGCCACTGTTCTGCTATATGTGTGGAGTTTGGGGCAGCACGGTGGCCTAGTGGTTAGCACAACCGCCTCACGGCGCTGAGGTCCCAGGTTCGATCCCGGCTCTGGGTCACTGTCCGTGTGGAGTTTGCACATTCTTCCCGTGTCTGCGTGGGTTTCGCCCCCACAACCCAAAAATGTGCAGAGTAGGTGGATTGGCCACGCTAAATTGCCCCTTAATTGGAAAAAATAATTGGGTAATCTAAATTTAAAAAAAAAAACAAAAAAAAATGTGTGGAGTTTGTACATTCTCCCCATGTCTGCTTGGGTTTCATCCCCCACAGCCCAAAGATGTGCAGGGTAGGTCGATTGGTCACACTAAATTGCCCCTTAATTGGAACAAAAGAATTGGGCACTTTAAAAAAAATTTTTTTTTAAGGAAATTCCAAAGTATTGTCCAAACAATAGGGTATAAGATCAAAGGGATTTAAGGAAACATTGACGATTGCGTCTGTGGTGTGTGTGTGGCTGCGAGATCTTAAACAAGACAGTGTGCATGTGTTGAAGCCCAACCTGTGAACACCAGTTTGCTGTCACCCGTAGAAAGCACGTGAAGAGCAGCAGGACATGTCGTGGTAATGTTGCCAGAATTTGCTACGGAGCACAAGTCTACGAGGACAGAATAGAGGTGGGCAGCATGGTAGCATTGTGGATAGCACAATTGCTTCACAGCTCCAGGGTCCCAGGTTCGATTCCGGCTTGGGTCACTGTCTGTGCGGAGTCTGCACATCCTCCCAGTGTGTGCGTGGGTTTCCTCTGGGTGCTCCGGTTCCCTCCCACAGTCCAAAGATGTGCAGGTTAGGTGGATTGGCCATGATAAATTTCCCTGAGGGTCCAAAATTGCCCTTAGTGTTGGGTGGGGTTACTGGGTTATGGGTATAGGGTGGAGGTGTTGACCTTGGGTAGGGTGCTCTTTCCAAGAGCCGGTGCAGACTCGATGGGCCAAATGGCCTCCTTCTGCACTGTAAATTCTATGATTCTATGACTGCTGCCATCAAAAGGGGGTTTTTCTCAAAGTTTATTGAAGTCAAAAAATCTTTTGGGAAATGTTTGAAAAGTACTGGTAACTGTGTGAAGGTGTTCCTGGGTTTTAAGTGTTATTATTTTTGGTTTAATAAATGTTTAACTTTAATATATAAAAATCATAATTGGTCTGAGTGTTACTTATCGTGACTTCAGAAAACTCATAACACAAATTGCAAAATCATTGAGGCAACTGATTCAAGTTTCTCCTTCAGATTTGGGCAGCCTGGCATAACCACCTGCCGTGCTGCAACACAAATGGCAGACAATGACTATCTCCAACAAGAGGGGATCTAACCATCACCCCTTGACATTCAATGACATTAGCATCACTGAATCCCCCACTAATGTCAAGGGGTTGCTATCGACCAGAAACTGAACCTGGCTAGCCATATAAATATTGTGCCCACAAGAGGTCAGAGGCTAGGAACTCTGAGGCAAGTTACTCACCTCCCGACTCCCCAAAACTTGCCCACCATCTACAAGGCACAGCTCAGGATTGTGATGGAAAACTCGGCAATTGCCAGGATAAGTGCAGCTAAAGAAATTTGGCATGTCTGCATGGACTCTCACAAACTTCTACAGATGTGCGATAGAGAGCATCCTAACCAGCTGCATCACAGCCTGGTATGGCAACTACTCGGTCCAAGATCGCAAGAAACTGCAGACTGTGGTGAGCTTAGCCCAATGCATCGCACAAGCTTGCCCCCCACACATTGATTCTATAAACACCTCCTGCTGCCTCAGGAAGGTAGAAAGCATTATCAGAGACCACTCTCACCCAGGATTTGCCTTCTTCCAAACCCTTCCATCAGGCAGAAGGTACAGAAGCCTGAAGACTCGCACATCCAGACATAGGATCAGCTTGTTCCCCGTGGCTACAAGACTCCCCAACGACTCCCCTTTGGACTGATCTGTGCCCGGTAAGAACACTATTAACGATGCCTTATGCTGCTCTTGCTCATGTATTTCCTTTGTTTAGCCCCTTGTTCCACACTGTAACCAATCACTGTTTTGTCGATGTACCATTTGTCAATGTTCCCTGTTGCTTATTCTTGTGTCTACTATGTACGTACTGTTCCTCGGCCGCACAAAAATACTTTTCACTGTACTTTGGTACATGTGACAATAAATCAAATCAAATATCAAGTCAAGTCAAATAACAACACTCAAGCAGCCAGGACAAAACAGCTTGCTTGATTGGCACCCCATCCACCATCTTGGACATTCACACCTCCATTGACAACGCACAGTAGCAGTAGTGTACATCATGTAAAAAATGCGCTTACAGGCAACTCACTAAGGCTCCTCCAACAGCACCCTCCAAACCCTGACCTCTACCGTGTGGAAGGGCAGAGGTAGCAGATACATGGACACACCACCACCTGCAAGTTCCCCTCCAAACGGCTCATCATCCTGACTTGGAAATATATCGCTGTACCTTCACCATCACTGGGTCAAAATCCTGGAACTCCCTCCCTAACCAGCTCTGTGGGTGCGCTTACACCACATGGACTGCAGCCGATTAAGGTAGCGGCCTACCACCATCTTCTCAAGGGAAGTTAAGGAAGGGCAATAAATGCAGGCCTATCGAGCGACACCCACATGCTGCAAACTAATTTCTAAAATTCAACAGCAATTCAAAATGCAAAAACAAAGGTTTGTGAAAAACTTTGTTAGAAAACTAACTGTGCATTCAGTCCCTGACACATTAGAAACAGCACAACTTAAATTCATCAGAATTGGTGCTAGAAAAATGTGGAAAGTACATCAATAATGTTGAAGAGGGCAGCACGGTGGCCTAGTGGTTAGCACAGCTGCCTCAAGGCGCTGAGGTCCCAGGTTCGAATCCCGGCTCTGGGTCACTGTCCGTGTGGAGTTTGCACATTCTCCCCGTGTCTGCGTGGGTTTCGCCCCCACAACCCAAAAGAATGTGCAGAGTAGGTGGATTGGCTATGCTAAATTGCCCCTTAATTGGAAAAAATAATTGGGTAATCTAAACTTTTAAAAAAATAATTATTTTTTATTCATTTGCGGGATCTGACTGTCGTTGGTCAGGCATGCATTTATTAACCATCCCCAATTGCCCTGAGAAAGTGGTGGTGAGATGCCTTCTTGAACCATTGTCATCCTCGTGGTGTAGGTAAACCCACAGTGCTGTTCGGGCGGGGATTCCAGCATTTTGACCCAATGACACGAAGGAATGGTGATATATTTCTTAGATAGGAAGGATCCACGTTAGGTGGATTAGCCATGCTAAATTACCCGTAGTGTCCTAATAAAAAAAAGTAAGGTTAAGGGGGGGGGGGGGGGGGGGGGGGGTTGGGTTACGGGTATAGGGTGGATATGTGGGTTTGAGTAGGGTGATCATGGCTCGGCACAACATTGAGGGCTGAAGGGCCTGTTCTGTGCCGTACTGTTCTATGTTCTATGTATGTGGCTTGGAGGGGCAGCACGGTAGCACAAGTGGATAGCACTGTGGCTTCACAGCACCAGGGTCCCAGGCTCAATTCCCCGCTAGGTCACTGTCTGTGCGGAGTCTGCACGTTCTCCCGGTGTTTGCGTGGGTTTCCTCCGGGTGCTCTGGTTTCCTCCCACAGTCCAAAGATGTGCACGTTAGGTGGATTGGCCATGTAAAATTGCCCTGTGACCAAAAAGGTTAGGAGAGATTATTGGGTTACGGGGATAGGGTGGAAGTGAGGGCTTTAGTGGGCTGTGCAGACTCGATAGGCTGAATGACCTCCTTCTGCACTGTATGTTCTCGGTGGTGGTGTTCCCATGTGTCTGCTGCCCTTGTCCTTCTCAGTGAGAACTATTGTTAGTTCCTGCAGTGCATCTTGTAGATGGTACACACTGCTGCCACAGTTAAGGGACTGAATGTTTGTGGAAGGGATGCCAATCAAGTGGGCTGCTTTGCCCTGGATGGTATTGAGTTTCTGGAGTGTTGTAGTAGCTGCACACATCCAGCAAGAAGAGAGTATCCCATCACACTCCTGACTTGTGCATTGTAGATGGTGGACAGGCTTTGGGGAGTCGTGAGACAAGTTACCCACCACAGGATTCCCAGCCTCTGACCTGCTCTTGTAGCCACTGTATTTATATGGCTAGTCCAGTTCAGTTGCTGATCAATGGTAACACCTCGATGTTGATAGTGAGGGATTCAGCAATGGTAATGCCGTAGGGTAATGGTTAATTTGCTCTTGTGAGAGATGGTCATTGACTGGCACTTGCATGGCACATATGATATTTGCCACTTGTGAATCCAAGCCTGGTATTGTCCAGGTCTTCTTGTATCTGGACATGGATTGCTGCAGTATCTGAGTCGTCGTAAATAGTGCTGAACACTGCAATCATCAGTGAACATTACCATTTCTGACCTTATGATGAAAGGAAGGTTATTGATGAAGAAGCTGAAGATAGTTGGGTTTAGGACCAACTCCTGCAGTGATGTCTTGGAATTGAGATGATTGACCTCCGATAACCACAATGATCGTCCTTTGTGCCTGGTATGACTCCAACCAGCTTAAGAGTTTTCTTCGATTCGCAGTGACATCAATTTTGCTAGGACTCCTTAATGCCAAACTCAGTTAAATGCTGTTTTGTTTTGTGACCCTTCATGGGCGTCATCACCACATTTAAGAACCTAATATGTGGGACCTTATCTGAAGCCATGCTGAAGTCCAAGTAAACTACATCAAATTAATTTCCCTCATTTACATGCCTGGTTACCTCTTTCGAAAAATTGGAGGAGAGTGAAGCTAATGACCTCGGAAGGAGGCAGAGATGGATGCTTCAGCCTGACCTTTTGCACTGATATGTAGGCTCCTCCATAATTTAGGATGGGAATATTTGTGGAGCCTCCTCTCCAGCAAGTTGTTAAATTGTCCACCACCATTTACGACTGGACTGCAGGATCTGATCCGTTGATTGCTGAATCACACATCACTTGCAGCTTATGCTGTTTATGGAAGTAGTCCTGTGCTGTAGTTTCACCAGGTTGACACCTCATTTTTCAGTAAGCCTGGTGCTGCTCCTGCCATGCTGTCCTGCACTTTTCATTGAACCAGGGTTGATCACCTAGCTTGGTGGTAATGATAGAGTGGGAGGTATGCTGGGTCATGCAATTACAGATTGTGATAGAGTACAATTTTGCTGATGGCCCACAGCACCTCAGGATTGCCCAGTCTAGAGTTGTTAAATCTGTTGAAAATCCATCCCACTTAGCACTGGGGTAGTGCCGCACAACATGCGGGAGGTCATCCTCAACGTAAAGATGGAACTTTGTTCAGTGCTCACTCCTATCGATACTATCATGGACAGATGCATCTGCGGCAGGCAGATTGGTAAGAATAAGGGCAAGCATGTTTTCCCCCCTTGCTGGTTCACCTCCTGCATCTATGGCCTTTAGGAATCAGCCAGCTCAGTCAGTAGTGGTGCTACCGAGCCATTCTTGGTGATGGACATTAAAGATCCACCCAGAGTACATTCTGCACCCTTGCCACCCTCAGTGCTTCTTCCAAGTGGTGCTCAACATGGGAGAGTATTGATTCATCAGGAGGTTTCCTTGCCCGTGTTTGACCTGATGCCATGAGATTTCATGGGGTCCGGAGTCAATCTTGAGAATTCTCAGCACAACTCCCCCTTGACTATATACTACTGTGCCACTGGCTCTGGTGGGATGGTGGTGCTGTCTGGGACATCATCTCCATGATATAATTCCCTGAGTCTGTCAGACTATTGCTTGACTGGTCTGTGAGACAGCTCTCCCAATTTTGGCACAAGTTCCCGGAAGGCTTTGCAGGGTTTACAGGGCAGAGTTTGCTGCTGTTGTTTTCAGTGCCGAGGTCGATGTTGGGTGATCTGTCCAGTTTCATTCCTTATTGACTTTCTAGCAGTTTGACACTACCGAGTGTGGCCATTCTAGGCTAGGCCATTTCAGGGGGCAGTTAAGAGTCAACCACATTGTGTCACCTGTGGGCCAGACGAGGTAAAGGGCATTAGCGAACCAGACGGGTTTTATGGCCATTATTAGATTTTTAATTCCAAATTTTTATTGAATTAAAATTCCACTAACTGACATGATGGGATTCGATCCCAGGTCCCTGGCTTTTTTGGGTTACTAGCCAGTGACAATATCACTACGCCACTTCCCACCTCATCTTCCAATCATTTGTGAGACTTGCATTAATATAGCTAGCGTCTGTCACAATCACCAGGTGCCCAAAAGCACTTTACAGCCAAAGTAGCATTTTTTGAAGTGTAGTCACTGTTGTAATGTAGGAAATTTAACAGCCAACTTACACACAGCAAAATCCCAAATAGGTGATAATGTCCAAATAACCAGTTTCTGTAATGCTGATTGAGGAATAAATATTACCAGGACACCAGGGATACTGTCCATGCTCTTCTTTAAAATAGTGCCAGGGGGATCTTTCATAGAATCATAGAATTTACAGTGCAGGAGGCCATTCGGCCCATCGAGTCTGCACCGGCCCTTGGAAACAGCACACCACCCAAGCCCACCTCCGCCCCATCCCCGTAACCCAGTAACCCCACCTAACCTTTTTTGGACACCAAGGACAATTAATCATGGCCAATCCACCTAACCTGCAGATCTTTGGACTGTGGGAGGAAACCGGAGCACCCGGAGGAAACCCACGCAGACATGGGAACGTGCAGACTCCGCACAGACAGTGACCCAAGGCGGAATCGAACCTGGGACCCTGGAACTGTGAAGCAACTGTGCTAGCCACTGTGCTACCATGCTGCCCCCTTCATATCCACACGCCAGGGAGCAGGACATGAACCCAGAATCTTGTGACTCAGGGGCAAACATGCCGCCAATTGAGCAGTCAACACCTTATTTGCTGACTGTAAGATGGAACAAAATACCACATTAGAGCAGTGAAGCACATCGGAGCAGAGGCTAACTTAAATACCAGGTCTGACTGGTAACAATGTACATTTAAAGAAATGTTCCATTCTTCCTATATTTACATCCTACACTTGAGGAGCACAAAAGAATATTACATTTTATTTCTAAACATGGTCTGCACATGTTGGTCATCTAGTTAACTAAAAACGGGTCTGTCCCCTCGTCTGTACTGAGAACCAAGACGTGTCATGCTGCACCTGTACCTTTGGGAGGTGAGAACAGCAGGGGTTGATGGAAAAACAACGTCAGCCAGGATTCCTACTCCTAATCGCTACCCAGCAACGGAACCTGTGAAAGTATGTATAGGTGAAGGATGAGGATACGTACAGTCCATGCTGCAATGCCTATCCCAACCCACAGGTTAAACAGCGTTCACTGCAGGCAAAACATTAAGAAATAACATTTGGACTCAATACGGAAGAATTAAAAGTCAGCAAAACAAAATTCATTTTCAGGACTGGGAAAATTCGATGGGGCATGAGAACTTTAAATTTCTATATTTTAATCCACATAGCTTTGCACACAACTGCCTTCAACAGATTAAATGCTGATCACCATTCTGGTTATCTTTAAAAAAAACATTTGAGTTTTACCATCAGCTTTTTTGTAAAAATTGCTCATTTCATTTTAATTCCCATCCAATCCAGCCTTTGAATTCAGTAACAAGTATCAGTGACGCTGGTAAGTGATATATTCTCCCGAAGGAATTCCTCAACCAGGCTATATAAACCTGCTGAACAATCAAGTCAGTACAATCCACTGAACCACAGTACTTCAGCATCTTTATATTATTTCAAACTGGTCGGTGGCCCCTCTTTGACACAGTCAGACTCAGAAACTCCAGAGACATGGAAGGTGCTGAATAAGAAGATTCCAGCACCTGATTACTTCCAATGACACTTGCTGGGACAGTGCCTGATCGTAGGAAAGGATCAGTTCAGGTCTGGTGACACATTCTGCTGACACCTCCAGTCAGGCTCAGGTGAAGAATGGCCACTTGGCTGAGTTAGCAGAGATGGGCAGGTTTGCTTGAAATCACAGCACTCAATGTGCGACTTTCAGAAGATACCACATGACTGGACAATATATGAGTGGAACAATCATATTCTTAAAATTAAAAATAACAATGACAAAAGCATTACTTAGTGGCTAAGTAACTTAGTGACTATGTGTTACTTTAACAGAGCAAAATACACTTAGATTTTAAAAAAGACTCCGGTTTCATCTTAATACAGCAAACAGCTTCTCCCACACCAGCTTCAGTCCAATTTCTATGAAACTGCGCTATCTGCATCTTATACCAGATTAGGACTCATTTCGCCCAACAAACCCATTCTTGCTAACCTCCATGTCCTGTTTAGCAAATTTAACATCCCTCCACTGCCCCACATAGGTTCTCCAACTCTAGGCTCTATTCATCCTTTTATTTTGAATCCCAATTCTCTTCTTGCACCTAGTGGTGTACTACGGTAGATTTTGTCTGTTTCAAGAACTAGTTATTCCTGAAACATTTACGCTAGCTTGTTGCCAGAAGTTTATAGCTTGAGGAATGCCGCTTCACATCAAGCATGACTGATCAGACGCCTCTCCCACTCTTACCGCCGGCCATTGCTGTGCTTGGAAAGATTTTGCAAGCTTATACTCCACCTGTCTGGCTGCATTATGAACACACCTTTCTTGGTTATCAAGTCCTGGGGTGGGACTCGAAGCCAGATCTTCTGGCTCAGAAGCAGGGTGCTACCCACTGCGCCACAAGATCTCCATCCTTTTAATAGCGTTTCCTCAATGAGCTTGCTGAAAGTCTTTCGGGATCCAGTGCCTGAGCTTTGGTCATGTTCCTTCACTCTCTGCCTTTTAAAAAAAAAGGTTGCAAACCAACATTTTGCAGCAAAAGCCCCGTCACACCCTTCGTTCCCCACCCGCTTGCCACAGCCCTTGCCCATTACCCCAACCCTTTGCCCAGTGCTGCTTAAGGAGCCTTGGTGAGAGGAAGTGCATCTTGCAAGTTGTATGCACATTTTTCACTGTGCTTCGGTGGTGGAGGGAGTGAATGCTTCTGATTGGGGTGCAAATCAAGCAGGCCACTTTGTCCTGGATGGTGTTGAACGTCTGGAGTATTGTTGGGAGAGTGTCCCATCACTCCCCTGACTTGTGCCCTTTAGATGGTGAATAGGTTTTGGGAAGTCAGGCGAGTGACCAAACCCGGAATTCCCAGCCTCTTGCCACAGTATTTATGGGGTTGGTTCAGTTCCTGGTCAATAGTGACCGTCAGGATGTTGATGGGGGAATTCAGCAATGCTCATGCCATTGAATGTCATAGAGAGATGAATCAACGTCTGGCACTTGTGTGAATCACAGAAAGATTACAGCACAGAAAGTGGCCACTCAGCCCATCCTGTGTGCACCGATTGAAATGTAGAATAATAGAATACCTACACTGCAGGAGACAATGTAGCCCATCGAGTCTGCACCGACCCTCCAAAAGAGCACTCTACCCAGATCCAGTCCCCTGTCCAATCCCCATCACTTATCCTGCACATCATTGGACACTAAGGGGTTATTTAGCATGGCCGATCCACCTAACTGCTCATCTTTGGACTGTGGGAATAGCTCGTAGCACCCGGAGGAAACCCACACAGTCACTGGGATAACGTGCAACCTCTACACAGAGAGTAACCCAAGGCCAGAATTGAACCCAGGTCCTTGGTGCTGTGAGGCAGCAGTGCTAACCACTGTGCCACAGTGTGAATGTTACTTGCCACTTACCAGCACAAGTCTGAATGTTGTCCAGGTCCTGCTGGATATGGACACAGACTGCTTCTTTATCTATTCTTAAAAACCTTGGTCAAATCACCTCAAACTTCTAAATTCCAGGGAATACAACCCTCGCCTGCATAATCCCTCTCATAGCTCTTGAATCTCCTCCGGCTCTGCAACGTTAAGATATCTGCACTTATCTAATTCTGACCTTTCAAACATCCTTCATTTTAATTCTTCCACCACTGGCGGCCACGCCTTCAGCTGCCAAGACCCAGGGCTCTGGAATTCCCAACCTAAACGACTCTGCCTCTTTTGAAATGCACCTTAAAATCAGTCTGTCCTAATGTGGCCTGGTATTAAACATTGTTGCTAGTTACTCCTCTGAAGTAGCTCAGGAGGTTTTACATTACAGACACTACATAAATTCACTTGTTGTTGAATGACTGGCTTCTTGCTGAGGTTATGGCTCCACACAAGTTCTCCTCAGCAAAATGTTTATTTATGATCATAAAAGGGAGAGTTAACAAGCTTTCTGATCATAAGGAAACCGGCCAATAAGCCCAATTCTGTGTTCAATCGGCATACACATATACATTCCTAGCAAGAAATGCTAAATATCACAAACGGAAACCCTGACAGACTTCTCCTCTCTAACACAGAAGCACTGGGATTCAATTGTTCCGAGGCCAATCCAGTTGAAATCTGCAAAAAGTAGAGTTGAGGCCAGGATCCTCGAATCAAATACAAAGAAGGCAGCGCTCAAATCTACTCAGAAATCGTCATCTCATGGTTTTCTAGATTTCTGCTGGCACACAGTAACAAGACATTATGTGGAAAGATGCAGGGTTTAGGGCAGCATGGTGGCACAGTGGTTGGCATTGCTGTCTATGGCGCTGAGGACCCGGGTTTGAATCCCGGCCCTGGGTCACTGTCTGTGAGGAGTTTGCACAGTTTCCCCCTGTCTGCGTGGGTTTCACCCCCACAACCCAAAGATGTGCGGGATAGGTAGATTGGCCACGCTAAATTGCTCCTTAATTAGAAAAAATAATTGGGCACTCAAATTTTTTTTTAAATGATGCAGGGTTTTACATGAACATTGTGCCAGCGCAATATTCAAACTAAAGGCACATGTGCATCAACTTACTTGTGATAAATAAAAGCTAATTTTTATTATAGAGCTGCAGAACAAGGGCAGCACGGTGGCACAGTGGTCGGTACTGCTGCCTCATGGCGCTGAGGTCCCAGGTTCGATCCCGGCCCTGGGTCGCTGTCCGTGTGGAGTTTGCACATTCTCCCCGTGTTTGCGTGGGTTTCGCCCCCACAACCCAAAGATGTGCTGGGTAGGTGGATTGGCCACGCTAAATTGCCCCTTAATTGAAAAAAATTAATTGGGTACTCAAAATTTTTTTAAAACCGGAGAACGTTCACAAGGCAGCAGGAGGACAGTCGGCCTACCCGGTCTGTGACGGCTCTCTCTGGAGCAACTCACCTAGTCCCAACCCCCTCTGACTTTTCTCCGTAATCCTGAAATTTTTTTCTCTTCAGCTAATTATCCAATCCTCTTTGGAAAACCAAAATTGAATCTGCTTCCACAATACTTTCAGGCAGTGCATTCCAGATCCTAACCATTCGCTGCGTAAAAATGTATTCCTCATGTCGCTGTTTTTGACCATCACCCAAAACAGGCGTGCTTTGTTTTCGTCTCAGAAACCCATAGGTTTTGAAGAAAAGATATATTCGCCTTGGAGGGAAGAAAATTAAGGTTCACTAAACTCATTCATGGCCGAAGGGTTGTCCTATGAGGAGAGGTTGAGGGACGAGAGATTTCGGAAGAATTAGAGGTGATCTAATTGAAAGATTTAAAATTCTTCAAAGTAAACTTTTTAAAGGTTTGACAGGATCAATGGTGGAGGGATGTTTTCCTGGCTGAGAAGTCCAGAACTAGACCCCAAAATCTCAATACAAGGGGTCTGGCATTTAGGACTAATGCAAGGAGGAATTTCTTCGTTGATATAGATTTTGGATCATTGGAATTTCCTACTCCAGGGCACTGTGGACAGTCAGCTGTTGAACACATTCAAGAGATCGCTTGATTTTTGGATACCAAGGGGAAATTGAGATAATACAGGAAGGTGGAATTGAGGTAGATCAGCCATGATTGTACTGAATGATGGAATTGGCTTGGCAACAAATGCCTCAACACCTGTTTCTACTGTATTTCCGGTGATCTTATGTGGCACAATACTGGTTCAGGGTTCCTCTTGTTTTTAAACTATAATTCAGTTTGGTAGTGCACATTACAGTTGGGAAGCAAACTTAGCATCTAAATTGATTTGCTTCAAATCACCCAACACTTTAAATGAGGCCAATTAACACTCCTGCTGCACAAATTTCAACTTGTATCTAAGAAAACAGCTTGGCTAGACGATCACTTTTTTTCTGAAAAATACCAAAAATCCCACATTCAAGTATAGTAAACCTCGTTGCTTTAAGGTAAATCTATGTAGGCTGAGCAGCTGTCATCGAAACAAAGAGGTGACTTAAAAGGAAACCTCTAAAATAACCGTAAGAAGTCTTACAACACCAGGTTAAAAGTCCAACAGGTTTGTTTCAAACACTAGCTTTCGGAGCACTGCTCCTTCCTCAGGTGAACACTCTCCTAGGGACACTCCCCCAACAATACTCCAGACGTTCAACACCATCTAGGACAAAGTGGCCCGCTTGATTTGCACCCCATTCACAAGCATTCACTCCCTCCACCACCGAAGCACAGTGAAAAATGTTCATACAATTTGCAAAATGCACTTTCTCCCACCAAGGCTCACCTGAGGAAGGAACAGTGCTCCAAAAGCTAGTATTTGAAACAAACCTGTTGGACTTTAACTGGTGCTGCAAGACTCCTCCTGAGCTCACCCCAGTCCAACGCCGGCATCTCCACATCTAAAATAACCATAATCTCGGTGTTGGGTAGAGTGACCCCAACATATCGTATTGTTGCCCTGTACTACACCCAAAACAAGCCGCACGCAATTAGATAAAGTTTAACTGCGCAGCAGGCGGCAAGAAATGTTTCGGGAAAATAAACAGCATGCAAGGAACTGCTTTAAAAAAAAAGTGAATAATTAGCGTGGAGAATGGGCAGGAATAGAGTCGTACAGAGTTTTTAACGCAACAAAAGAAGGAGGTCTTTCGGCCCATCGGGTCTGGGCCAACCATCAAACACCTAACCATTCCAATCCCATTTTCCAGCCTTGCATGCTACGGCGTTTCAGGGACTCCTCTTAAATGCTTGGGTTTGTTCTGCTTGCTGAACAGACAACTGTTTCCACAAACTTATTGCTCATTTAGATCGTTTTTGGGGGGGGGGGGGGGGGGGGGGGAAGAAAGAGGATTTAAAAAACAAAATAAGTTACATTCCTAATTCCCTTGGATTGATTGGGATTCCCAATTGTTACCTACAGTATATACACACACACACATATATATATATATATATATATGCATTCTTCAGCTGTTCATTATTTTATATTTATGAAAAGAGGTGGTTTATTTTAAGTGAGTGATACACTATCTATCGGGTTAGAAACCAGCAGGAAGTCTGACTGTTTATAAGCAAAATGCCACGGATGCTGTGGAATCTGAAATAACAGGGAATGCTAAACCTGAGGAAGAGGGGAGAGAGAGAAGAGGGAGAGGAGAAAGGGAAGGGGAAAGAGGGAGAGAGGGAAGGGGAGAAGGGGAGAGAGGAAAGGGGAAAGAGGGAGAGAGGGAAGGGGAGAGAGGAAAGGGGAAAGAGGGGGAGAGAGGAGAGGGGGAAGAGGGAGACAGAGGAGAGGGGGAAAGAGGGAGAGGAGAGAGGGAAGGGGGAGAGGAGAGAGGGAAGGGGGAGAGGAGAGAGGGAAGGGGGAGAGGAGAGAGGGAAGGGGGAGAGGAGAGAGGGAAGGGGGAGAGGAGAGAAGGAAGGGGCAAGAGGGAGAGGAAACTTCCCCGATCTTTTACTTCAAAATGCCGACTTTGGGGCTCCAGATTCAGGCGCCTTGTTGCGGGGGAAGCGGTGTCCCGATCCTCCCTCTCTCCTCTCCCCGCCGCCTCACCTGAAATATGAAGGCGCCCCAGGTGGTTTCCATCTCGCCTCGGGACGGGCAGCGCACAGGGAGCAGAGGCCACAACAAAGCTGCTGCAGACACAGTACTGGGGCCAACATGGCCGCCGCCGCCGCCACTTCCTGTCACCTTTCACCCCGCCCCCTGCCTGCCTGCCTCCCGCCCTCATCTGGGCCCAACCACGTGCGGAGGAGAAGAGGGGTGAGCGGCGCCCCGCGGGGGTGGCTGGTGCAGTGGGGCAGTCCCCGCCCTCCCCCCCCCCCCCCAAAGGCTGCGTCTGCCCTCGGCCAGTGGAGTGGGCCTGGACCAGCATTGCTGCTGGAGCCTCCTAAGCAATGTAGTGTTGGAAACAGGAGTCACAATAAGAGGAGTCCCAGGACGTGGTGGGGGTGGCAGGTTGGCTCAGGCCAAATTGCCCCTTAGTGTCCAAAGGTTAGGTGTGGTTATTGGGATGAGGGCCTAGGTGGGGTGCTCTATCCAGGGTCGTCGCAGACTCGATGGGCCACATGACCTCCTTCTGAACTTTAGGGATTCTTTTTAAGTTTTACCAATTAAGAGGAAATTTAGTGTGGCCAGTCCACCCACCCTGCACATCTTTTTGGGCTGAGGGGGTGAGACCCAAGCTGGCACGGGGAGAATGTGCAACCTCCACACGGACAGTGACCCGGGGCTGTGATCAAACTTGGGTCCTCGGTACCGTGAGGCGGCAGTGCTAACCGCTGCACCACCGTGCCACTCTAGCACTTTAGGGATTCTATGATTCGTTAACTTGTTTCTCTCTCTCCACAGATGCTGCCAGACCTGCTGATGATACCCCCTCCCCCCAGCGTTCCCTGTTCTTGTTTCAGGTTCCACAGCATCTGTGGTATTTTGCTTATTTCCATTTCTGTTAACTCTT
Source organism: Scyliorhinus canicula (assembly GCF_902713615.1). Taxonomy (NCBI): domain Eukaryota; kingdom Metazoa; phylum Chordata; class Chondrichthyes; order Carcharhiniformes; family Scyliorhinidae; genus Scyliorhinus; species Scyliorhinus canicula. Next base: position 146,366,982 of record NC_052157.1, on the reverse strand, counting down.
GCTTCTCTCTCTTCAGACCTCCAGCATCCAAAGCATTTCCCTTTTATTTTATTTTTTTAATGATTCGTCTGTGGGACGTGAGCATCGCTGGCTGGGCCAACATGTGTTGTTGTCCATCCCTAATTGCTGTTGAGAAGATGGTGGTGAGCTGTCTTCTTGAACTACTTCAGTCCATGATTCATTTCCTGGACCCTGCTGCAAGAAAACATAGGAGAAAAAAAATTTGAGGGGGGCATTAAAAAAAGACATCTTTTTCCAATTTATTTGAAGACACTTGTTTTTTTTAAAATATAAATTTAGAGTACCCAATTAATTTTTTCCAATTAAGAGGCAATTTTGCATGGCCAATTCACCTACCCTGCACATCTTTGGTTTGTTTGTGAGGGCAAAACCCACGTAAACACGGGGCGAATGCGCAAACTCCACACGGACAGTGACCCAGAGCCCTGATCGAACCTGGGAATCTTGGCGCCGTGAGGCAGCACTGCGCCACCGTGCTGCCCTGAAGACACTTGTTGATTGATTATAGAAGTGTTGGATATGAGGACCACTGCCTTAGAAAGATGACTTGTCCTCTGCTTCAAACACTCCTAGCAGCAAAGCACTCTGACCAACTCTGAATTGATACTATGTCCCTGTCCTCTGTCTCCTCATTTTCAATGGCAGTTTCAAATTGATGACCTCACCCTCCAATCCCACCCTTAACAATAAAGATGGCCCCAGAATGTGTTTAAATGCACTTGAGAGTGAGTATAACTCATGAAAATTATAAATGTAATTTTTCTATTGTCAACACACGAGCACAACAATCAAATAAAGGATTGTACTTATATAGCAGTTTTCGCAACGACTAGAAGATCTCAAAACACTGCGCAGCCAATAATAAGAATCATCTTCATTAGTGTTACAAGTAGACTTACATTAACACTACAATGAAGTTACTGTGAAAAGCCCCTAGTCACCACATTCTGGCACCTGTTCGGGTACACAAAGAATTCAAAATGTCTTGGATCGTGTTTTCGGGATCCTTAAGGGAGAGGGGGAGCAGCCCCAAGTCGTGGTCCACATAGGTACCAACGACAGGTAGGAAAAGGGATGGGGATGTAAGGCAGGTATTCAGGGAACTAGGGTGAAATCTTAGAGCTAGAACAAACAGAGTTATTACATCTAGGTTGTTACCCATGCCACGTGCTAGTGAGACGAGGAATAGGGAGAGAGAACAGTTGAACATGTGGCTACAGGGATGGTGCAGGAGGGAGGGATTCAGATACCTGGATAATTGGGGCTCATTCTAGGGTAGGTGGGACCTCTGCAAATGGGATGGTCTACACCTGAACCAGAGGGGTACCAATATACTGGGGGGGAAATTTGCTAACGCTCTTTGGGAGGGTTTAAACTAATTCAGCAGTGGGCTGGGAACCTGAATTGTAGCTCCAGTGTACAGAAGGTTGAGAGTAGTGAGGTCATGAGTAAGGTTTCAAGGTCGCAGGAGTGTACCGGTAGGCAGGAAGGTGCTTTGAAGTGTCTACTTCAATGCCAGGAGCATCCGGAATAAAGTGGTGAACTTGCAGCATGGGTTGGTACCTAGGACATCGATGTGGCCATTTCGGAGACATGGATAGAGCAGGGACAGGAATGGATGGTGCAGATTCCAGGGTTTAGATGTTTCAGTAAGCTCAGGGAAGGTGGTAAAAGAGGGGGAGGTGTGGCATTGTTAATCAAGGACAGTATTACGCTGGCAGAAATGACGTTTGATGAGGACTCGTCTACTGAGGTTAGAAACAGGAAAGGAGAGGTCACCCTGTTGGGAGTGTTCTGTAGGCCTCTGAATAGTTCCAGAGATGTAGAGGAAAGGATTGCAAAGATGATTCTGCAGAGGAGCGAAAGTAACAGGGTAGTTGTTATGGGGGACTTTAACTTTCCAAATATTGACTGGAAACACTATAGTTCGAGTACTTTAGATGAGTCAGTTTTTGTCCAATGTGTGCAGGAGGGTTTCCTGACACAGTATGTAGATAGGCGAATAAGAGGCGAGGCCACATTGGATTTGGTACTAGGTAATGAACCAGGCCAGGTGTTAAGATTTGGAGGTAGGTGAGCACTTTGGTAATAGTGACCACAATTCGGTTACGTTTACTTTAGCGATGAAAATGGATAGGTATATACCGCAGGGCAAGAGTTATAGCTGGGGAAAGGCAATTATGAAGCGATTAGCCAAGACTTAGGATGCATACGATGGGGAGGGAAACTGCAGGGGATGGGCACAATTGAAATGTGGAGCTTGTTCAAGGAACTTGACATGCATGTCCTTGATAAGTATGTACCTGTCAGGCAGGGAGGAAATGGTCGAGCGAGGGAACCGTGGTTTACTAAAGTAGTTGAATCACTTGTCAAGAGGAAGAACATAAGAACATAAGAACTAGGAGCAGGAGTAGGCCATCTGGCCCCTCGAGCCTGCTCCGCCATTCAATTAGATCATGGCTGATCTTTTGTGGACTCAGCTCCACTTTCCGGCCCGAACACCATAATCCTTAATCCCTTTATTCTTCAAAAACTATCTATCTTTACCTTAAAACATGTAATGAAGGAGCCTCAACTGCTTCACTGGGCAAGGAATTCCATAGATTCACAACCCTTTGGGTGAAGAAGTTCCTCCTAAACTCAGTCCTAAATCTACTTCCCCTTATTTTGAGGCTATGCCCCCTAGTTCTGCTGTCACCCGCCAGTGGAAACAACCTGCCCGCATCTATCCTATCTATTCCCTTCATAATTTTAAATGTTTCTATAAGATCCCCCCTCATCCTTCTAAATTCCAACGAGTACAGTCCCAGAAGGAGGCTTATGTAAAGATGAGACTTGAAGATTCAGTTAGGGCGCTTGAGAGTTACAAGTTTTTTTTTGTTTTTTTAAAAATAAATTTAGTGTACCCAATTATTTTTTCCAATTAAGGGGCAATTTAGCGTGGCTAATCCACCTTTCCTGCACATCTTTGGGTTGTGGGGGTGAAACCCACGCAGACACGGGGAGAATGTGCAAACTCTTCACGGACAGTAACCCAGAGCCGGGATTCGAACCCGGGTCCTCAGCGCCGTAGGCAGCAATGCTAACCACTGTGCCACCGTGCTGCCCGAGAGTTACAAGTTAACCGGGAAGGACCTAAAGAGAGAGCTAAGAGCCAGGAGGGGACATGAGAAGTCCTTGGCAGGTAGGATCAAGGAAATCCCTAAAGCTTTCTATAGGTATGTCAGGAATAAAAGAATGACTAGGGTAAGAGTAGGGCCAGTCAAGGACAGTAGTGGGAACTTGTGCGTGGAGTCCGAGGAGATAGGAGAGGTGCTAAATGAATATTTTCTGACAGTATTCACACAGGAAAAAGACTTGTTGAGGAGAAAACAGAGATATAGGCTACTAGACTAAACGGGATTGAGTTTCATAAGGAGGGGTTAGTAATTCTGGAAAGTGTGAAAATAGATAAGTCCCCTGGGCTCGATGGGATTTATCCTAGGATTCTCTGAGAAGCTAGGGAGGAGATTGCAGAGCCTTTGGCTTTGATCTTTATGTCATCATTGTCTACAGGAATAGTGCCAGAAGACTGGAGGATAGCAAATGTTGTCCCCTTGTTCAAGAAGGTGAGTAGAGACAACCCCGTAACTATAGACCAGTGAGCCTTACTTCTGTTGTGGGCAAATTCTTGGAAAGGATTATAAGAGATTATAAGAGATAGGATTTATAATCATCTAGAAAGGAATAGTTTGATTAGGGATACTCAACACAGTTTTCTGAGGGGTAGGTCGTGCCTCACAAACCTTATTGAGTTCTTTGAGAAGGTGACCAAACAGGTTGGACGAGGGTAAAGCAGTTGATGTGGTGCATATGGATTTCAGTAAAGCGTTTGATAAGGTTCCCCACGGTAGGCTATTGCAGAAAATTCGGAGGCATGGGATTGAGGGTGATTTAGCAGTTTGGATCAGAATTTGGCTAGCTGGAAGAAGACAGAGGGTGGTGGTTGATGGGAAATATTCAGACTGGAGTCCAGTTACTAGTGGTGTACCACAAGGATCTGTTTTGGGGCCACTGCTGTTTGTTATTTTTATAAATGACCTGGAAGAAGGTGTAGAAGCATGGATGAGTAAATTTGCGGATGACACTAAAATCGGTGGAGTTGTGGACAGTGCGGGAGGATGTTGCAGGTTACAGAGGGACATAGATAAGCTGCAGAGCTGGGCTGCGAAGTGGCAAATGGAGTTTAATGCAGAAAAGTGTGAGGTGATTCATTTTGGAAGGAGTAACAGGAATACAAAGTACTGGGCTAATGGGAAGATTCTTGGTAGTGTGAATGAGCAGAGAGATCTCGGTGTCCATGTACATGTATCCCTGAAAGTTGCCACCCAGGTTGATAGGGTTGTTAAGAAAGCGTATGGTGTGTTAGCTTTTATTGGTAGAGGGATTGAGTTTCGGAGCCATGAGGTCATGTTGCAGCTGTAGAAAACTCTGGTGCGGCCACATTTGGAGTATTGCATGCAGTTCTGGTCGCCACATTATAGGAAAAATGTGCAAGCATTGGAAAGGGTGCAGAAGTGATTTACCAGGATGTTGCCTGGTATGGAGGGAAGATCTTATGAGGAAAGGCTGAGGGACTTGAGGCTGTTTCATTAGAGAGAAGAAGGTTAAAAGGTGACTTAATAGAGGTATACAAGATGACCAGAGGATTGGATAGGGTGGACAGTGAGAACCCTTTTCCTCAGATGGTGATGGCTAGCACGAGGACATAGATTTAAATTGAGGGGAGATAGATATAGGACAGATGTCAGAGGTAGGTTCTTTACTCAGAGAGTAGTAGGGGTGTGGAATGCCCTGCCTGCAACAGTAGTGGACTCGCCAACATTAAGGGCATTTAAATAGTCACTGGATAAACATGTGGATGATCATGGAATAGTGTAGATGGGCTTTAGATTGGTTTCACAGGTCGGTGTCGGCGCAACATCGAGGGCTGAAGGGCCTGTACTGCACTGTAATGTTCTAAAGTTCACCTAACAAGCGCATCTTTCAAGACGTTGTGGGAGAAAACCGCACCTGGAAGAAACCCACGCAGACACGGGGAGAACATGCAGACTCCGCAAAGACAGTGACCCAAGCTGGAAATCAAATCCGGGTCCCTGGCACTGTGAAGCATCAGTGCTAACCTCTAAAGTATTGGCACTGTTGTCATGTAGAAACCACAGCAGCAAATTTAGACTCAGCATACAATAGTGACCAGATAATCTGTTTTCATGATGTTGGTTGAGGTTAGGCAGATACCAGGGGGCTCTTGAAAGCATGCCACGGGGTACCATCTTGTAAAGTCAAATGAGGCCTCAGGGCGGCACCGGCCCTGGGTCACTGTCCATGTTGAGTTTACAAATTTTCCCCGTGTCTGTGTGGGTCCCGCCCCACAACCCAAAGATGGGTAGGGTAGGTGTAGTGACCACACTAAATTATAATAATAATCTTTATTGTCACAAGTAGGCTTGCATTGAAGTTACTGTGAAAAGACCCTAGTCGCCACATTTTGGCACCTGTTCGAGTACAGAGCGGGAGAATTCCGAATGTCCAATTCACCGAACAGCACGCCTTTCAGAACTTGTGGGAGGAAACCGGAGCACCTGGAGGAAACCCACACAGACACGGGGAGAACGTGCAGACTCCACACAAGACAGCGATCCAGCCAGGAATCGAACCTGGGACGCTGGTGTAGTGAAGCCACAGTGCTAACCACTGTCCTACCGCACTGCCTGCTGCCTCATTTGACTTTACAAGATGGTACCCAATGTCACCCTTTCAATTGGAATATTTTTTTAAAATCACGCAAAAACTCTGTTGATGTTAACTGCGAGAGAATCCCAGAATGAAAACTTGGAACACCAGTTTTTTTTCCTTATAAATTTAGAGTACCCAATTCATTTATTCCAATTTAGGGGCAATTTAGCATGTTCAATTCACCTACCTTGCACATTTTTGGGTTGCGGGGGCAAAACCCATGCAAACACGGTGAGAATGTGCAAACTCCACACGGGCAGTGACCCAGAGCCGGGATCGAACCTGGGACCTCGGCACCGTGAGGCAGCAGTGCTAACCCACTGCGCCACCGTGCAGCCCGGAACACCAGTTTTTACCTGTTTATTTTACAATACAGTATAATGTGAGGAAAGAGATGAAAACCAGTGAGGAAAGGCCCAGTCTTGTAATCATTAAAAAAAAACTGTAAAGCACACATGGAAGGTAACAATACAGAACACAAATTACAATTAATTCCAATAGTGGTTCCTCACACAGTAAACTTAAATCAGACTTCTTAAACTGCGAGAATATACTTTCCCCAAAACAACATCCCATAAATTTTAACACTGAGCCCAATCCAGCAATAATTAATACATACAACTGCATTTTTGGACAGTTTGGCTTCCAATTGTGTGTGGCTGTGATCTTGGTTTTCAATCAGCTGTCACAGGACTAACCCTGCCACCGATATATGGAATATCCCTTTTGATCTAGTCTTACTTGAATAACTAGTCTCAGAAGTCACGCTTTTGCATGCAAGTGTGACATTCAGTCTTACTCCTCGCCCCCAAACTAAATGAGCAATAAGTTTGCAGAAACAGTTGTCAGTTCAGCAAGCAGAACAAACCCAAGCATTTAAGAGGAGCGCTTGAAACGGCGTAGCATGGAAGGCTGGAAAATGGAATTGGAATGGATAGGTGCTCGATACAATGGGCCGAAAGGCCTCTCTTCTTTATTTTGTTTTCCACCTAACCTACACATCCCTGGACACTAAGGAGCAATTTAGCACATCCAATCCACCTAACCAGCCCATCCCTGGAGTGGCACGGTGGCGCAATGGTTATCACTGCTGCCTGACTGTGCTGGGACCTGGGTTCAATTCCGGCCTTGGATGACTGTGTGGAGTTTGCACGTTCTCCCTGTGTCTGTGTGTGTTTCCTCTACGTGCTCCAGTTTCTTCCCACAGACCAGAGATGTGCATGTTAGGTGGATTGGCCATGTCCAACGTGTGGTCTATGGGTCGAGGTAGGGTGCTCTTTCGGAAAGTCGTTGCAGACTGGATGGGCCAAATGGCCTCCTTCTGCACTGTAGGGATTCTATGGAAGGTACGGGAAGAATGGAATGATGTAATTTGAAGAAACATTAGACACAAGATATTAAACTCCACAATTGCTTTGCAGATTTCCACTTGTTCATACTTAAGGCAATTTTGTACATTTCTGAATTTGAAACTGGTTAACAAGTTACTACTTCTGGTTGGGAACATACTTGAACAAGTGAATATCTATAATGCACATTTCCAGGTTAACGAGAATGAAAGTAATGAGTTGTGGCCAGTTAAAAACTTAAATAATCGTTAAATCCATGTCAGTGCTTGTGTTGTTCGTTTTCGTTTTGTCTCAGCTACATATTCAATTGTCCCACCAGGGATCATGAAAACTAGGCCCTCAAAGCTTGGTGCTGTCCTGAGAGGAGCGAAATGGCAGATTCCAGTAAAACAGCTCAAGGACCTTTAAACATCATATGGAGGGCAGCACGGTGGCACAGTGGTTAGCGTTGCTTCCTCACGGCGCCGAGGTCCCAGGTTCGATCCCGGCTCTGGGTCACTGTCCGTGTGGAGTTTGCATATTCTCCCCGTGTTAGCGTGGGTTTCACCCCCACAACCCAAAGATGTGCAGGGTAGGTGGATTGGCCTCTGTAAATTGCCCCTTAATTGGAAAAAATGAATTGGGTACTCGAAATTAAAAAAAATCATATGGAACAATAATCACGTATATTGAATCATCGAAGGCACTTTGTTGATGAACTTTTACCGTTTCAGAACTTGGATTGTAATTGTAACCATTTCAATCCAGTGAAATCTGACACTCGCTTTGGCTTTTACTATTTTGAATTAACAAAGTAAACTTTATTTATAAGATAATCTGAAAATATGGGCATTCCAGTGTTATTTGCACAATAATGCAAGAGATCTTGTTCCAACTTATTTTCGAAGGAAAAAAATAGTCTGAAATATTGTGCTTTATTGTTTATACACAAATATACCAAATATTGTCTTCCAAGATTTTCAGTTATGAATGGTTTCCATTAATAAAACGCACGGGGGGGGCAAGGTCTTAGAAACAACTCTTGCCATGCTTTGGTCGTCACTCAGGATTCCAGAGGCTGGACACATCTGCATGCAGGAAGCTGGGCAGTCTTGACAGTTTACGTCTTGACTAATGGCTGGTCATTCACAGGAGCATGCCAGATTTGAGAGCTAATTAGGCACAAGCCCGGTAATCTACATAAACTCAAAACTCCGTCTTCTCCCACAAGCACAGATGGGAAACGAGAAAAGAAACAGAACTGCTGAAAGTGGCTCAGAGGAATTGCAACACCCCACAGGCAATTATTTTAATTCGAACACATTTTTGCTAATTACTTGTCTATGGGATTATGCTATATTACTTCCGGTTGTAATTTTGTGTTGTATTAAAATGTCAAAAGTGCCTGGATCCAAAATAAATGAAGAAACTGGAACAGAAGAACATATGGTCCATCGAGCTTGCTCCATCATTCAAAGTATATATAAACCACATCCAGCGGTTATCCCTGGTCAACTCTATTCATAGAATTTACAGTCCAGAAGGAGGGCATTCAGCCCATCGAGTCTACACCGGTTCCTGAAAGAGCACCCTACCTAAGCCCACTCCTCCACCCTATCCCTGTAACCCAGCAACCCCACCTAACATTTGGACACTAGGGGGCAATTTAGCGTGACCAATCCACCTAACTCGCTCATCTTTGGACTGTGGGAGGAAACCGGAGCACCCGGAGGAAACCCACACAGACGCAGAGAGAACGTGCAGACTCCGCAGACAGTGACCCGAGCCGGGAATCAAACCCCGGTCCCTGCTGCTGTGAAGCAACAGTGCTAATCACTGTGCTATTATGCTGCCCTATTTACATCTTCAAAGAATTCCAGTAATTTGTCAGGCATGATTTCCCTTTCGTTAATCCATGTTTACTTTGTCTGACTGTACCACTGCTTTCCAAATGCTGTGCTATGAAATCCTAGATAATGGACTCTAGAAACTTCCGTTACCAACGTGAGGCTCACTGGTCTATAATTCCATTTTATCTCTACCTCCCTTTTTGAATAGTGGGCTTACATAAGCTACCCTCCAATCTGTAGGAATCATTCCAGAATTTTGGAAAATGACCAACAATGGATCTACCATTGCTAGAGACACTGAAGTACTCTGGGATGAAGATTATCAGGCCATGGAGATTTAGCCGCTTTCAATCCCATTAATTTGTGCCAAAGTATTTCTCTACTCATAGCAATTGCCTTCAGCTCCTCAATAAAACTCGTGTTTCTCAGAACTTCTGGTACATTATTCATATCTTCCTTTGTGAATACAGAAGCAAAAGTAAGAGTTTAGTTCCTCAGCCATTTGCTTCCTGCTATGAATTCCATTTCTGATTGCAAGGGGCTTACATTACTTTTTGTCAATCTTTTTCTTTTTACACACCTATAGAAACTTTGTCAGTTTTTATGTCCCGCGCCACCTGTTTCATATTGTATTTTCTCCTCCTTAATTAATCCCTTGGCCTGCCTTTGCTGAATTTTAAACTGTTCCCAATCTTTAGGTCTATTGTTTTTTTTTGCTAATTTGTATGTTTCTTCTTTGAACCGAATACCATCTCTAATTCTCCTGTCTAAGTCAGGAATAAAGATTGTAAATAGCTGAAGCCCCAGCACTAATCCTTAAACGCTTCACCAGCCAGTCTCCCAACTTGAAAATGCCCCATTTATCCCTACTCTTTGCTTCTTGTCCGCCAACCAATCCTCCGCCCATGCAAATATATTACCCATAATTCAATGAGCCCTTAGCTTGTATTAATCTTTTGTATCAACTATTTTTTGGAAATCTAAGTATACCACATCTACTGGTTCCCCTTTATCTGCCCAACTAGTCACATCTTCAAAAAGCTCTTAACAAGTTTGTCGAAGACTATTTTCCTTTAGTAAAACCATGTTGACTTTCTGATCATACTATTATTTTCTAAGTAAACCAACCTCCTTCACTCATTTCATCGACCAAGTTATGTTTTTGATTCATTTACATCTAATTTAATCAGGTATCTCATTGATAATAGTTAAAATGTCAACTTTCACTAGTTTTTCTCCCCTCTGGACACCTGATCTCGCAAGTGACTCTTCCAGGCAAGCCACGTTCTTAAGGCATGATATATAACGAAAACACAGAATGTAAATACAATGCAGAGAGGTGCAGTACCTATTACTTTTACTATGATTCCTCTCTATAAAGGCATAGCAAGGTAACTTACTGGTTTAGTTTCTTATGTTAGTTAAACAGCTGTTGGAATGCAGGGTCCGACAGTTTTTTTTTTTGCCCTTTGCATCAAGGACAGGGAAACATGGGAAATAAGTAGGTTTTCAAGAAGAAAATAACTTTTTGTAAAAACAGCTGAAGACAGAAATGGCAAATAACAATAAATCACCCAATCTCAAATATCTGAGGGGAGAACCACACTTTGTAAAATACCATTTCCCCCTTATCTTTGCAATGTGGGGGCAGCACGGTGGCACAGTGGTTAGCATTGCTGCCTACGGCGCTGAGGACCCGGGTTCGAATCCCGGCTCTGGGTCACTGTCCGTGTGGCGTTTGCATTCTCCCCGTGTCTGTGTGGGTTTCACCCCCACAACCCAAAGGATGTGCAGGATAGGTGGATTGGCCATGCTAAATTGCCCCTTAATTGGAAAAAATAATTGGGTACTCTAAATTTTAAAAAAAAAATCTTTGCAGTGTGATCTAACTGCATGTACATAACAAACCCAAGCCTGTACCTTACCATCTAGGGAAGGTATAATAATAGCAGAGATAGGATGACATAAAAGAGCTCGTCAGTATTGAATGTTTAACTTATGCATATTAGGAACAGTTCACGCTTGCTAATTACAACAATCAACTCGTTCCTGAAAAGCATTCAAGATGCATGTTAAAGCAAAGTTCAATTCATATGTATCTGGGCAGTGGTTTCCAATGGAAAAATATATATTTGTGCTTAACAGTTCGATCAAAAAGGGGAAGCAAACATCCGTACCATTATCATAGGCTTACTGTTGACCTAAAGGTCAATCATGCAATTGCAAATTGTTTCATTATACCGGAAAGGGTGATGGTAAAAAAAAATACAGCACAGAACAGGCCCTTCGGCCCACGATGTTGTGCCAAACCTTTGTCCTAGATTAATCATAGATTATCATAGAATTTACAAAGGATTATTTTTAATGCTAATTGTTTGATACATATTATGTAAAGTTTTTGGTCTGATTCACTCTTATTCCACCATTTACAGGTTTGCTTTTCAACAAAAGCAGAAGTTTCTAGGGAACAGATTTTAAAAGCCATTATGTTAAACTCATATGGAACCGTGTTTGAACCATTCTTGTGCAATTCTGAACGCATATTAAGAAGGGTATCAAAGTATTGGAGAAAGGGGGAGAAATATTTAAAATTACACCAGAACTAAGAATTTTAAACATCAGAAAGGACAGGGCAGCACGGTGGCCTAGTGGTTAGCACAGCTGCCTCACGGCGCTGAGGTCCCAGGTTCGATCCCGGCTCTGGGTCACTGTCCGTGTGGAGTTTGCACATTCTCCCTGTGTCTGCGTGGGTTTCACCCCCACAACCCAAAACAAAAATGTGCAGGGTAGGTAGATTGGCCACGCTAAATTGCCCCTTAATTGGAAAAAATAATTGGGTAATCTAAATTTATTAAAAAAAACATCAGAAAGGACTGAGCAAACTGGGACTCTTCTCTGGAAAAGGCCGAGGGGTACCCTAATAAAAGGTGTTTAAAATATGAAGGGATTTAATGAAGAAAGAGAAGTTTCCACATGTGGGAGGATCCAGAATTGGGGTCACAAATACAAGAGCCAGTAATAAATTCAATAGGGAATTTCGGAGGAACTTTTCACCCAGGGTGTTGGCATATGGAACTTGCTAATCATATGTCATAGTTGAGGCAAAAAGCATAGGAGCAATTAAGGGGACCAAAATAAATATACAAGGGAGAAATAAAGAAGTTTGCTGACAAAGTTAGATAAAACAACTTGGGAGGAGGTGACTGCAAGATAAACACGTGGGCAATATTTTGCCACGTGATACTTTCTCTGACCATCCTTGGGTTTCGATTTCATGTATCTGTAATTTGAGCTCTATCATACAGGACACAAGGTCTACTTATGCAAGTGACTGGTGCCGCTGAACCACAGAAGAAAACCTGACAGCTAGGCCATAATTATAAACTATGGAGATTATTTGGCTGAAAGCTTTAGTTGAAAAGTGTTACACTTAATTATGTCACATCCAAACTCCGAAATTACACTCTGGTCTCCAGGTGGCACATACTTATTTTATTACTGGTTAAAATCAATCATGTACGACCAAGGCCACGAAAGTTCAAATGACCACTGGACCAAAATGTGAACAAAGGCAGCAACAAGTAAACACGGGTGTTTTTTTTTATTTCATGAAGCTAGCACTCAAATTAGAAAAATAAACATGCTGTATTTAAGTGTGAATTGTGAGACAAAGATAATAACACTCCCATTGTCTTCTTACAAACTAGTAATGAGCAAGTACTTTATAAAACGTAGAATAGAAAAAAGTTTAAGATATTGAACGTCTCAATATAGCTCAAAATTTATTTATTTTAAAAAAATAATTTTTATTCAAATTTTCACAAAATATCAATAACAGAAAATAGCAAGAAAAGAACAAACCCCCCCCCCCCCCCCCCCCCCATGTATACAAAAAATAAAAATAAATTAACAACCGTCATTAGCAATGAACAAATATACATGTCCCTGCAGCACAAAACAAAGAAAACGTCCCCGTCCCCCCTCCCTCCCAGGTTGCTGCTGCTGGCCTTTTTCTACCGTTCTGCCAGGAAATCCAGGAATGGTTGCCACCTCTTGAAGAACCCCTGCACTGACCCCCTTAGGGCAAATTTCACCCTCTCCAATTTAATAAACCCCGCCATATCGTTGATCCAGGCCTCCATGCTTGGGGGTCTCGCATCCTTCCACTGAAGAAGAATCCTCCGCCGGGCTACTAGGGACGCAAAGGCCAGAATGCCGGCCTCTTTCGCCTCCTGCACTCCCGGCTCCTCTGCAACTCCAAATATTGCGAGCCCCCAGCCCGGTTTGACCCTGGATCCTACCACCCTCGACACCGTCCTTGCTACGCCCTTCCAAAATTCCCCCAGGGCTGGGCATGCCCAGAACACATGGGCATGGTTTGCTGGGCTCCCTGAGCACCTAATACACCTGTCCACGTTCCCAAAAAACCGGCTCATCCTTGTCCCGGTCATGTGAGCCCTATGCAGCAACTTAAACTGTATGAGGCTAAGCCTCACACAAGAAGAGGACTTCACCCTTCCTAGGGCGTCCGCCCACGTCCCCTCCTCACCCAGCTCCTCCTCCCATTTACCCTTCAGCTCCTCCACCAAGGCCTCGTCTACCTCCTGCATCACTTGGTACGTTGCCGAGATCCTCCCCTCTCCAACTCACCCACACTGGAACAGGAACAGAAATTTCGGGAGCACCGTCATCTTGACTGATTGCACCCTACCCGCCAGACAGCGGCAGCATGTCCCACCTCTTAAACTCCTCCTCCATTTGCTCCACCATCCTCGTGAGGTTAATCTTATGCAAGGCCCCTCAGCTCCTGGCCACCTGGACCCCAAAGTACCTGAAGCTCCTCTCCTCCCTTTTTAGTGGGAGCCTACCAATCCCCCCCCTCCTGGTCCCCCGGGTGTACAACGAACAGCTCGCTCTTCCCCAAGTTGAGCTTGTACCCTGAGAAATCCCCAAATTCCCTGAGAATCCTCATCACCTCCGGCATTCCCCCCACCGAGTCCGCCACATACAACAATAGGTCATCCGCATAGAGCGACACTCAGTGTTCCTCCTCACCTCGCACCAGCCCCTTCCAGTTCCTCGACTCCCTCAGTGCCATGGCCAGGGGTTCAATTGCCAGCACAAAAAGCAGGGGGGGGACAAGGGACACCCCTGCCTCGTCCCTCAGTATAACCGAAAATACTCCGACCTCCTCCTATTCGTGGCCACGCTCGCCATCGGGGCCTCATATAACAGCCTCACGCACCTGACAAACCCCTCCCCAAACCGAACCTCTCTAACACCTCCCACAAGTACCCCCACTCAACCCAATCAAAGGCCTTCTCCGCGTCCAACGCCACCACTATCTCCGAATCCCCTTCTACCGCCGGCATCATTATAACATTCAAGAGCCTCCTTATGTTAGTGTTCAGCTGCCTCCCCTTCACGAACCCCATTTGATCCTCGCGGATAACCTGCGGCACACAGCCCTCTATCCTCGTGGCCAAGATCTTCGCCAACAGCTTGCCGTCCACATTTAAGAGTGAGATCGGCCTGTATGACCCTCACTGCAGGGGATCCTTGTCCCGCTTAAGAATCAAGGAAAGAACAGGGGATCCAACAGGTCTGCATACATTTTATAAAATTCTACCGGGAACCTATCCGGCCCCGGCACCTTCCCCGACTGCATGCTCCCTATCCCTTTGTCCCTTTGACCAGCTCAACCGGCACCCCCAGTCCCTCCTCCACCCTCGGGATCTCAACAGGTCCAAGAAGCGCCCCATCCCCCCTCCTCTGCTGGGGGTTTGGACCGATACAGTTCCTCATAAAAGTCCCTGAAGACCCCATTAATGTCTACCCCCCCTTCGCACCACATCCCTCCCCTATCCTTAACTCCACCAATCTCCCTGGCTGCATCCCGCTTACGGAGCTGGTGCGCCAGCATCCTGCTCGCCTTCTCCCCATATTCATACACCGCTCCCTGTGCCTTCCTCCACTGAGCTCCCGCCTTTCTGGTGGTCAACAAGTGAAACTCAGCCTGGAGGCTACGCCGCTCCCTCAGCAATCCCTCCTCCGGAGCCTCCGCGTATCTCCTGTCCACCCTCACCATCTCTCCCTCTCCCTGTGGGCTCGAATGGAGATCAACTCCCCCCTAACCACCGCCTTCAGGCCCTCCCATGACCATCCCCACCCGGACCTCCCCATTGTCATTGGCCTCCAGGTACCTCCTCATCCGCCAGCAGCCCCACCTCCAAGCGCCAAAGCGGGCGCTGGTCCCTCTCCTCCCCCAGCTCGAGGTCCACCCAGTGCGGGGCATGGTCAGAAATGGCGATCGCCGAATACTCAGCATTCTCCACCCTCGCAATCAGCGCCCTACTCATAATGAAAAAATCAATCCGGGAATAGGCCTTATGCACATGGGAGAAGTATGAAAATTCCCTGGCCCTCGGCCTCGCAAACCTCCATGGATTCACCCCTCCCATCTGGTCCATAAACCCCCTCAACACCTTAGCCGCCGCTGGCCTCCTCCCCGTCCTGGATCTGGATCGATCCAGTGCCGTATTGAAATCGCCCCCGCCTCCAAATCTGGAATCCGGCCCAACATGCGCCACATGAAACCCGCATCGCCCCAATTCGGGGCGTATACATTGACCAGCACCACCCGCTCCCCCTGCAGCTTACCGCTTACCATCACATACCTCCCGCCACTGTCTGCCACCAGATTCGACGCCTCAAACGACACCCTCTTCCCCACCAGGATCGCCACCCTGATTTTTTGCATCCAGCCCCGAATGAAACACCTGGCCTACCCATCCCTTCCTCAATCTAACCTGATCCGCCATCTTCAGGAGCGTCTCCTGGAGCATTGCCACGTCCGCCTTCAGCCCCTTCAGGTGCGCAAACACGCGGGCCCGTTTGACCGGCCCATTCAGTCCCCTCACATTCCAGGTTATCAGACGGATCAGGGGGTTATCAGACGGATCAGGGGGCTACCTGCCCCCTTCCCCGCCGACTAGCCATTACCCTTCCTCAGCCCGTTCCCCAAGGCTGCAGACCCCCATCCCGACCCCCCTCAGCGTGGGGCTTCCCCTCCTCCCCTGTGTCCACCAGCAGGCTTTCCTCCTCCCGCTCTCAAGCGGGAAAAAGCCTGCGCTCCCCTCGCGGGGGGGGGGGGGGGGGGGGGGGGGGCCACCCCCCCTCCACTGCATGTCTGCCCCTCTCCTCGAGCCCATCCAACAAACCCAAGCAGAAAACAGTGCCCCACCCACCCTGAAAACAACAAAGAACCAACATTAAACAGAGAACCCCCCCCCTCAAAATATAACAGTTACATGCAGACCCCCGCACCCAGCCCTCAGTTTGAGTCCAACTTCTCGGCCTGCACAAAGGCCCACATCTCCTCCGGGGACTCAAGGTAAAAGTGCCGGTCCTTGTAGGTGACCCACAAACGTGCTGGCTGTAGCATGCCGAACTTCACTCCCCTCCTGTGCAGCACCGCCTTCGTCCGATTGTACCCGGCCCTCTTCTTTGCCACCTCCGCACTCAGTCCTGGTAGATCCGCACCACTGCATTCTCCCACCTGCTGCTCCGCTCCTTCTTGGCCCACCTGTGAACACTCCCGGTCAGCAAACTGGTGGAACCGCACCAGCACCGCCCGTGGTGGCTCATTCGGCTTGGGTGCAAATATTCGATGGGCCCCCTCCAGCTGCCCCTGAAAGGACCCAGCTCCCATCAGCGAATTGAACATGATGGCCACATAGGCCCCCATGTCTGACCCTTCCAGAAGGCCCAGGATCCGCAGATTTTCCCGCCTCGACCAGTTCTCCATCTCCTCGAACCTCTCGTCATTTTTTAATGGAGCGCCTCGTGCATCTCCACCTTCACCGCGAGGCCTAAGGTCTCGTCCTCTTTCGGAGGCCTTTTGCCGGATCTCTCGTATCGCTACCCCCAGGCCGTCAGCACCTCGTCAATTAAAGCCTTCAACGGCTCCAGCAGCTCTGCTTTAAGCTCCCTGAAGCAGCGCTGGAGTCTCCTGCTGCTCCTGCACCCGCCGCCATCTTGTGCTTCTTCCCTCGCTTCTGCTTTGGCGCTGCAACCACTTTCTTACTCACCCCACTCCTGGTCCAGGCCATATACTGCCGGGGAAATGTTGCTGGCTCCTTCCCATGTCGGGAAACGTCTAAATAGTACCACTGGGGGCCCTAAAAAGAGCCCAAAAGTCCGTTCCTGGCGAGAGCTGCGTAACGTGCGACGTAGCCACAACCAGAAGTCCATAGCTCAAAATTTATAAATCAGTTTGCCAACGTTACGTCAGATTGAAAGCCATCTTGAGTATTCAAAATAATACTTTTAACAGTTAGCAAATTAGATGGGATAATTGTGAAATATTGGTCCATGTCGTTAAACAAATTCCAATTGCTATATCTGGCTGCATCAAAGGAGAAAACCAAAACAGAATGTTACTGTACAATTTAGATGTGCTGTAGACACTCCTGAATTCCGTGGCACTCCTATAACTGGTTGTCAGTGCGGACTCCCTCAGCGTGAGCTAAAATTGCAGTCTAGTATGTGCTCAAGGCTCGAAGAATTTCATTGGTTCAGTAGTACTCGCACCTGAAAGTCGACACTTAAATCATTTACACTCACTACACTTCAAAAATACTTTACTGTGTAATGTCCCTATGTAATGAAAAGGTATTATACAAGTTTAGTCCTATCAATATGGGAGTTAGTTCTCAAACGTGTAGCTACTTGTATAATAGCATAACCGAATGCAACATTAAGACTCCATGTGATAGAAAGCAGACAAAACATTTGACAATGCAACACTTCTTACAAGTCCTTAACCTACTTTATTTCACACGAGCTGAACAGTTACTATACAGTACGTTGTATTCATTTCAATCGAACTTTCTTTAATAAGTCAAACATTGAAGTCCTTGCCAACAAAGAAATGTTCACCCTCCCAGTTACCGAGATGAGCTAAAGAATTACATTGCAACTAAGGAACGGTTTCTCCAAAACGTTTTAAAATCGGTTTGCTTTTATCAAATTATTGAATAACTTTCAAACCGTTATCGCATCCTTAGCGAAAACATTGTGTAGCACCTTTCACAACCAGTGGACATTCTAACTGGCAATTAGATATCATGATTAAAATGGAAACGCAACATTCATATAGCAAGCTCCCAACAGCAACGTGATAGCGAAAGTATTTTTCATGTGGAGGATTAGCTACGCCCCCCCCCCCCCAAACACAAATGCGACGTTTTTTAAAATAAACAGCTTGAGATCAGGTCCTTTAATCCAAAAGTCAGCACTTCAGACAATGCAGCACTCACCTCAGGGCTTCACTGGAGGGCCACCCTTGATTTTTTTTTGCACTCCAGTCCGTCACTGGAACTTGAATCCGAACTTCTGACTTGGGGAGGCTAGACTGCAAGCGGAGGTGGACAATGATCCCACCAACTCTCACAATCTTCCTCTTAAATGCATAGGCGAAGGTTAGGTGTATATTAATCTTTAATAAAAATCTTCCATCTTCAGTCTTGATATGCATCCGAATAAATACATACATACATTATAAATATGTCCAATTGTTATTTGAACTTTCATCACTGAAATCCCTGTTTCAAGTCAGTTGATAACAAATGCACCTAGGAAAAGTGCATGGAATTCGACAACTTTGTGACATAGGTCAGTAATTGATATTTTTTTTGGGGGGGGGGGGGTAGGTGACTAATTGGCACGATATTAGAAGTGGTGTTCCTCAAGAGTCTGTTCTGGGGCCTCAGATTTTTAACCACACATGCACTCATGCTGAGAAGTTGAAGGCATAAGTTGTGTACATTGGAAATACTCAAATCAGACAGCATCTGTGGAGACAGTTAATATTCCAGGTCAATTATCATTTTGACAGTACTGCAAGTTGGAGATTCAATCTTTAAACAAATAGACTAGGCAGGGAAAAAGTAAAGAAAAGGTCTCCGACAAGGCTGAAAATAGCAATATTAACTGTGGAATGAAACCAGCAAACCAATTAGCACCACCAACAAATGGAAAGTTATGGCCTGACGCTGTTGAAATCAGTGCTGGATCCAAAGTGATGGAAGTTGCCTGATCCAAAGAGATACATTTCTTGATCTTCACAAATTGAGTTACAGGCCGAGGAGAAAAAGCATCAGAGCACAAGTGGGGTCTGGAATTAAAGTGGCAAGTGACTGGAAGTTCAGTCAGATTGGGGGACAAAATGGGAGGTTCAACGTTCAGCAGTGACCACCCAATCCTGTGTTTGGTCTCCCCCTTGTACAGATCACAAGTAGCAAATAGAGTACACTAAATTGAAAGCAGAAGTAAATCACTGCTTCATCTGGAAAGCGTGATTCTTGCCCTGGTCGTGGACAGAACATTTCCTAAAGTGGTCATTAATGAAGGCACCATCTTTTCAAACAAAAAAGGAAAGTTAGAATGTTATAAACTACAGCAGACCTATGAAAACTAATCCTGGATGACCAATAAACAATCTTACCTAAAAGCTAAACAGCACAAGTTCTCTTATTCCCGCCCCACCCACGTTCACCCTTGTAAATCATATTTCATAGAATTTAGTGCAGGACGCCATTCGGCCCATTGGGTCTACACCAGCCCTGGGAAAGAGCATCCACCCTTTCACACTTTAGCATGGCCAATCCATCTGACCTGCACATCTTTGGACTGTGGGAGGAAACCGGAGCACCTGGAGGAAGCCCACATAGACACGGGGAGATCGTGCAGACTCGAGTGACCCAAACCAGGAATTGGAACCTGGAGCTGTGAAGCAACTGTGCCAACCACTGCACTACCATGTTGCCCAAATATTGAAAACATATTTCAGAGTTGAACTTCACCAAAACATTGTCTTATGTGGAGAACTTAAAAGTATCTCCCCGAAGCCCCGTCAAGTCCATACTAGAGATTTACTATCTATATGTGTGCACACACAGATGCAATTTATTTTTTTTAAATTTAGAGTACCCAATTAAGGGGCAATTTTTTAGCGTGGCCAATCCACATAAACTGCATATCTTTGGGTTGTGAGGGTGAAACCCAGGCAGACATGGGGAGAATGTGCAAACATGGGGAGTGGAGTGACCCAGGTCCAGGATTCGATCCGGGTTCTCAGCGCCACAGTCCCAGTGCTATCCACTGTGCCACAAGCCACCCTACAGATGCAATTTCGTAGTTTGCAGCTTAGCATCAAGCTGGTATGACGCTTCTGTACAGCTAACTTTTTGAACATTGATACACTAGAGAAGATTTCAAAAGCTTTCTTCAGTTAACCTTGTGCTTATGCAATATTAAAAATATTCAATGCAAGGGCAGCACGGTGGTCAGTACTGTTGCTTCACAGCAGCAGGGACCCAGGTTCAATTCCCCCACTGGGTCAGTTTGTGCAGAGTCTGCACATTTTCCCATGTCTGCATGGGTTTCCTCCGGGTTCCTCCCACAGTCCAAAGACGTGCAGAGTAGGTGGATTGGCCATGCTAAATTGCCCCCATGTCCAAAAAGGTTAGGAGGGGTCATCGTTGACTGGGATAGGGTGCAAGTGAGGGTTTAAGTAGGCCGGTGCAGACTCGATTGGCCAAATGACCTCATTCTGCACTATGTTCTATATTCTAATTTACACATCTTTCACTTGTGAACCCCCATTTTTCTCAAAACTGTTTTTGAAAGTTTATTTAATTTCAGAAAGTTGCCAAGCTGACTCATTTAATATCACAATTGTTCATGCACTGTATGGAGTTCAAATTTGCAACTATGTAGTGTTTTTGCATGGCGATATCAATCCTTATATCCTTCAGGTTATATGGAGAAAAAACCGTACGTCTGGTGAAAGCTTTCAGATGCATTTGCTGGAAGTGTTAATAGTTAACGTAAATAGCATAGATGCAAAGTGAAGCTGAATACAAGGCAAAGGGGCATGAAATATATTGATGAGAAAGGGTAGGAAAAAGGTTGCGTGAAACATTTTTTGAACCCATCGCAGATTTCTAGAGACTAGAAATTTACCAAACTGAGTCCGAACCTCAATCTCAGCAATCGGACATTAAACCAAATTCCATCCCTCACTCATACTGGCAAAATATTGAGCTCCTCTTCTCTCCACCCCCCCCCCCCCCCCCCCCCAACAAAAGACCCACCACCCCTAACCAGGGTTGCCAAATTTCAGGACCTGACCCCATTGCAATTTGTGACTCTTAATTACTTACTGATTTTAAAAAGCCAATTTTTCTCAATGTAAATATTTGGCAGAAACGTATACCAGAACCAATCAATTTCAAATTATCTCCACACATCAACGTCCCTATCCACATCCCAACGCACTCCACCACAGGCTGTAATTGTGCTAGTAATTGTACAACATTAAGGTGTGTACAGCAGACAATGGTTAATTTCACATCTGGTTGATTTGAAAGTGAAGTTTAAATTCCCCACTGTTAGCTTTCAGCTCTTCTGGATTTGCATCTCCCAGATTGAATCGCCCCCCCCCCCCCCCCCCCCCCTTTCACCCTATCCAACCTACCACCTGCGTCAAAAATTAACGGTTACTTACTGGCCTCCAACCCTTCCATCTGATAAACCTGAAACCACCCTCTTCACACCAGCTGCAATTATCCACACTACCCCATGGTGATGCCATTAATAATTAAAATTACCAAAAAGCTTTCAACGGTCCCCAAATGGAAAAAAAAGTAAACTAACGCTACGGCCAGTTTAATTTTTGCTAGATAATTTGAACACCCATTACTGGATAATGCTTAATTAACTGCACATTTAGTTCAAAGTCAAACTTAAAAGCCACAAATCATTAATCCCCTGAACTGCTCTAATATTGTTTAGATGGGTAGAGATCAAGCACCTCTGGTATCAGTCTACAGCAGAACTATGGTCAGATTGTATTTCTTGGAACACAAGTACCTTGCCTTTTGTATTAGAATAAAAAGAATCTAGGCACTGGAAGGAAAGAGCAAGTTTAACCATTAAAAATGACCACGGTGATATTAATCCTGAAATATTTCAACTATGAGTTCAGAAATTCGGTTATATTGCAGAGGTATTGATACTTATGACTTGCAATTTTCTTCAGAGTAAACACTTACCTTTTTATTTTGTAATATGGTTAATGAATTATGGGAAATGTATCGTCAATGGTGAGCAAAAGTCCACTGCATGAAACCTCATTTAGCATCCCCCACCCCAGCCTCAAGACATCCCAATTTCACTTGGCTAAGGTTCACACACGAAAAACCAAATTTGCCAAAGTTGATGTTTTCTGGTGCCTAAAGAATCAAACCATCGCCTGCAGAGGTGTAAATTGGGGCACGATTGAGTCTCAGTACCACAGCTATCTGTTCATGTTTGGGAAGCCTTTTTGTTAAAAATTACTATTGATTGACCGGTTTACAATGCTAGCTGACACTAAACGAATTTATCTTTCCCAGGTAACTTTTGTCAGCTTCAGTATTTCTTCCTACTGTTGAACAGCACTGCCCGTGTGGAGTTTGCACACTCTGCCCATGTCTGTATGGGTCTCACCCCCACAACCCAAAGATATGCAAGGTGGACTGGCCACACTAAACTTGCCCTTAATAGGAATTTATTTCAAAAACTACTAAAGAACAGCAGTTTATAACGGAAATGCCTAGTTTGGCTTTCTGTTTAATGGATTGGATGGGAGTACCCTCATTGAAAAGTACAATGCGGAACTGAATTCTAACAATATCAAGCTATCTGGCAAAGTTGATTGCAAACTGCTTAAGATTTGACAGATGTAACGAGTTATATTCTGCAATTAATCTCAGGGTTCAGATAGTGTTCAAAAATATTCATGTCAACTGAACCAAGAGATTATATATCAGGCTAACTCACTACTAGGTATCCATGCTAGATGCAAGTGCTCCATTTCCTGGCAATCAACTGCTGATTATCACTCAAACTTGCAGTAATCACGTCAGAATTGTTAATCCTTCAGTGTTGACGTCATCACGCATCAACTACATGGAGCATAATGGCCATCACCATCCATGACACCTGCAAAAAAAGTCCCAAAACAGAATAAAACCACAGCATATTGTATACTAAAGTACCTATACTGGAATAATTCAAAGGCAAAAGAATCTAAGTTACAAACTCTTAAAGATCACTGCCTTGTAATCACTGCCAGTTGTTCTTGACCTCATTCCCCCTCCCATCATAAATTTCTCACTTAATTGTGCCTTCTAACAAATCAAACATTTTGCCCCTGCCAAAGAATTGTTTGGCGGAATGAAATGCATAAAACTAAAGGATTCAAAACATCTCACTCATTTTATTTAGGGCATAGTTAAGCCAAGAAAAAAATATTTAGTCCCCCCCCCCCCCCAAGTTCTAGAGCTGGTAGAACTGTTGACCCACTGCCATTTAAAATCCCATCATCATTGATGTTTCGGATTATGGGGAAATGCTGCAATGTAGTAAATAACACATCCCTAAGCCAAAACCCATAGCCTCTTCAATGGTACTTAGACAGCCAAAATAAAATTGACTTAATAATTAGCTGTGGAAACTTTCTATCTACATACCAATTGTGAGCCACCCTGAATGGAAATTGTTTTAAGATTACATGGTGATTCTTTTGTTTTGAAAAAAATATGGTGCCTTCCCGCAGGTCAGGAATCGGGGAGCATTGAAAAAGGATCAAATGCATAAGATCTGGCATGCAACAGGCAGAAAAAGTGTGAAATGCAGAAACCCTTTAAGAACAAACTAGTAGTTAATACATATCAATGTGCAGCAATAAAGGGATATGGAAACTGTGCACACATGGGATTAAGAATATTGTTTGTGTTGAGCATAAACACACAAAATGGGCAAAAATCCCAAAGTTCCACTATGGAAACATCGTCACAAGAACAAATGGGGTTCAACAATGCTGCCACCAATACCAAATGCCAACTAGCAACAGGAAACTGGCAGAGGCCGACATTTCTTGGAGGGGTAGAAATGGGTCTGGCATTGCATCAATCAAAGAGACTACTGGTAAATTTCCCTCCCAAACCAAGATCCCAGATGTTCACAATGCACTAACGCAAAACTGCAGGGTTCCTTAGTACCATGAATGTGAACAGTGGCTGAACAAGAGTACAAGGTTCCATGTAGTTACATTCTAAATGCAATACTGTGGACAACAACCATAGAGTTCAAATGCTGTATCATAAAGGGATGAGAGTGGTCACATTAAGTGGATGGAATATGCTGGGGATCAATTGAGTGATTAGGTCGCTCATTTTGCTGAAGAGGGTCACAAATTTGTGGAAGCCAAATACCATCTGCATTAAACAATAATGTACATTCAGTGATAAAATTATTCCCATTTTTAACTTTCAGATATGGTACAGATTGTTCTTCGAGATTAAACTACAATTATTCCCCATGTATAATAAAGAACTGAGGGAAGCACTGTGGCCTCACGGTGCTGAGGATTCGGGTTCAATCCTGGGTCACTGTCTGTATGCAGTTTGCGTTCATGAGTAGGAGAGGTCACGCTAAATTACCCCTTAATTGGGAGAAAAATATTGGTACTCTATTCTGTATCAGTATGTTCTGGTGTTGCACCTGGAATAGTCACCCAAAATAAAATAATATGCCAACCATTAAAACTTGCATTGCTTTGAATCAGTTCTGCAAGGGTATGAGATATCAGGAGTTAGGGCAGCAGACTAATTCTATAAACATGCAAGAGCCCGCTTGTGATGAACTAGATATTCATTTCACGGCACCGCCAAATGCAGTTAAAAATTCATTAACACTAAATTTCAAGCTTCCAGGTGGAAGCTTCAACTATAGCACAGTGAAAGGTCAATTATTGTGATGCATTATCTAGCCTTTTCACAATTAAAGAACAGTAATGAAAGCTCAGATTTGTCTATGCTATGTCTTTCAGAACAAGAGAAAATCAGTCATCAACAAAAAGCTGGTAAGTGACAAATTAAGCCTTCAGCACTTCAGGTAATTAATGGGGAAGTGTATTTAGGCTGTGCAATAGCATGTGAGCATTTGATTCCCAGCCATCTGGGGGTCAAATTAAGAGTTAAGCAACTGTCGGTGGTTAAGCAAGTGATGTAGTGTAGCATAGTCCAGCTCTATTACTTGACGTTAAATTGGCACCTATTTGTAGAAGCAGCTAGACAACATTTTATGCAGAATACTGTATAATTGCTTTGTGCAACATCACAGATGTATGGGACAGGAATACAATTTGTCTGTAAATCATTTATTCTAGTCACTTACCAAAATACTCAGGCTACCAAAATCTGCTATACAAATTAAGTCACAGGTGGCCGGGATCAATGAGCAAACATTTTGTTTCAAACAGCAATGAAAAACCAATGTGCAGAAGTTGTGGAGATAAGTTATGTCTAGTAAGGAAAGAACGTGCCATTTTGCAATATTTGACACAGGGAACGTGTATATCAACCAAGATAGAAAACTCCATTGAAATGAAATGTGAAAAAAAAACAGCAACGTGTTTGTTGATCCTTTATTAAAATTCACAACATTCTTTGACTCACTGTGTTTAGCCAGTACACTCATCAGGAACGTGTTATCTAATGTCTCAGGGAGTTGGAAAAAAAATAAAAATGTATGCACTGCTGAACATATGAAGTATATCAAACTATGCTAACCACAAAATGTCTCTACACTACTTCAAGTGCATGCTTTAGGAGCAACTACTGGCAACATCTTCCTTCCCCTTTAAATGAAAGAAACCATTTCCGGGAAGAAAAAATGAAAGCCAACCCAACAAATCCCTGTCTTTATTTTTGGAAATCAGCGTCCATCTAACAGATCAGTTTGTGAAAATGAGAAATTGTGTCATGTTTTAGCATACTTGATTTTTTAAGGGCATCAATTTAGTTGTGGAATTATCTTGATTTGTTCTGTTGGGACTTTAGATTTCAATTCTGTCGCTAACCAAAATGTCAGGGTAACTACTGGTAGATAGATGCCAGCGTGACAAAGACCAAGACATCATCCTTGTTAATTACCAAAAACAGGAACTTGCATAAGCAACGTGGCAATGCAACAATGGGAATATATAAAATGCGTATTATTCAGCATTTCAATGTGAACAGTTTGAGGATTATTTAATATTCCTGAAAATTATACAAAATGGAAATCAAACACCTGTTCACAAAATCACAAACTCACATACAATTAGAAAAGAATTTATTGTCAAAATGGAGGTTAAACATTTAAGCTATGAGTAAAAGTAATTAATTTGGGCCAAAAATCAATTTTATCTATTCCCTTAATTTTAGTATGCACAGCCAATTCAGACTTAATATTTAACAAAATACCCCTTATTCATAGTTACAAAAAGTTAAGATATCATCCTCCTTAAATTGTTACCAAATCCTGAATGCCGAATCCATCCAAGGAGATTGCTCCAGCGTACCTCTCCTGGTCCTGGTTTCACTCCGTTTACGAAAAAAAGGCAAAAAAAAAAGCCAATCCCACGGGGATCCATTGGACTCCAACTGACAAAAATCAACAGGATGATTTTTTGGAATAATCAATTGTGGGTACAGGGGGGGAAAAAACAAAAAAAAAAAGAGAACATAACAAAACAAAAAAATCCACAAATACACGATTTGATTGGGGCAGGAATCCACTCCTACAGCTCCTGGTAATATGATCCCGCTCCATGAATCCATGTTATGATCCTCCCTATCCTATCCTCACAATGAATTGAATCCATAGATCCAGCTCCAAGGATTGGGATCCAATGAGCCCTCTCCAATCCAAACCTTTAATAACCAGCAAAACCAAAAAAGGAGGCAAACGTTAGATATAACAAACAACAAAGATAATATGGGGTGGGACAGTTATAGCTATCATCTGGCCAATATTTACAGATGTTTTGACAGATGAACAGCATAAACTGCATCCACACCCCCACAGTCAATGTGAACGTTGTTACATATTTTAACAAGAAACTTTATTCCACAATACCATTTTAAAAAATGACAACTTACTATTGTAGTTAAGTATTCACTAACCCAACATCATAGTAGTCCACTAATGGGCACACATGATAGAAGCCATACATTCAGCATACTTAACTACATTAAAGTATGTCATGGATACTGTTTAGTTTATTTAGGATGTACATGAAGGAACAAGATGTTGGACTAGTGGATATCAATTTAAGCCCTGATAGCATTACTACACACTTCAGTTAGCACAAAATTTACTGGTGCAGTAATTACTTTCATTGACACCTTCATTTCTAGTTACCATGTGAAATCTAGCAATTGAGTTGTACTGTACATTTAATTCACCACTTAACTGCTTACAAACTAGATTGATGAATTTTTGATCCAGGTAACCAAACTGCTGAAAGACAGCCATTTACTTTTTAATTCTTTTTTAAGTTTCAAAAAAAGTTTTAATCAATAGGACTTCTGTTCAAAATGGTGAAAACCAATGCCAGACTAGTCACACAGAACATGCAAGCTCAGCAGTATTGATGCCGCACAGAACTTCGTAACCCGGCACAGTAACACCATAGCTCATGGATTATACAACCATTTGTACAAGAGAAGCACAACTTCAATACTGCCAAGTTTAATTGTGACAATAGCACTTGGAGTCATACCATTGCCTCCATAAATGATCAGATTCCTCCTCCTCCTCCAATTAGACACGATTTGACATTCCTAATATGACTGAAATGATCTCCACAATCCTTTAATCCAAAGAATGCTTAATCCATCCTCAGTTGAGATATGTCTATAGGAAAATACATGAAAAGGTAAGATAAGGTACAACACAAGGTTTTCACAAAAATGTTCACAACAGTCCTATCTACATAGCCTCCTACAATTCTCACATTAGGATTTATTCAATTGAAATGAAATCAACTATAAACATTAACAAATTACTGCAACAGTTTACTGTTAATCCAAGTCATGTTGACACCATTTTGAAATCTTCCAAACTCCAAACCTACTCTGTCTATACAATTATCAGACTTCGATAATGACATAGGAGGGAATGTTAACAACGAAGAGAAGCAAACCTCTTTAAATGGATTTCAATTTAAATTGTGCACTAAACTTGAATAAAACAGGTTAACGTGGATTTAAAAATAAAGAATTCGTTCTGTTTAGGGAAAAAGAGTGGTGGTGTACTACAAGGAATTCCATCAATGGATTTACGATCTAGCTACGCGAGCGTGATCTGCTATGACGGGGCGAGTAGCGGGGAGATCCTCTGCTTCGTCTGGGAGAGTAACTACGGCTTCTGCTGCGACTTCGGCTACGGCTTCTGGTTCGACTGCGGCTACGTGAACGAGATCTTCCATAGCTTGGACTTCTTGGACCATCAACTTTCACACGGATATATGCTGTTTCTCCCTATTGAATACGTGAAGAGAAATGTTCACTACTTTCAAACGTTAAATCAGGAAAGCCACTGAGTAAGGCTAATACTACGTCAAGTTTCTTTTCTGCTGAAAGATTACCTCCTTAGTTCATTCAATGGCAAACTTTCAACCAAAATAGCCTCTTTCAATATACAGTATATTGAAGTTTTTGGACCATGATAAAGGCAGAAAATGTTGTTTAATCGTAAAAATCAATACAGTATGTTCACCCTTAATTAAAAATTTAAATGGTCCATCACCCACCCTTCAGGTAGTGTCTTAAGGTATTAGCCATAAACAGAAACCAATTTGCTCGAGCCATTCGTTGGGAGTCAATTTCTTGACCAGTCTTACCTGAAGGTCCAAATGAATAGTTAAGTTATGGCTCTTAATCATCATCTGTTAAGGTTTTCAGAATTAGGTCACATACCTCGTGAGATCGGAATTTTGTGTTATCCAGCTTTCGTACTGCATAGCTCATATCTTCTTTGCGAACAAACTCCACGACACCAGTTCCATCACGGAAAACATCAGCGTAACATACATCACCTGCTTCCCGCATGTGATCTTTCAAATCCTGCCAACTACCACTTGGAGGAAGCCCTGAAAAAAAAGTATATTAATAAGAACTTCAGGCCGCTCGACCAAAGTCAAAATGAAAAGTAATCACTCCACATGTTGACTCACCTGATACTACCACTCTATATTCTGAGCGCCTAGAGGGGGGCCCGTACCTTCCTCTGGGGGTC
This sequence comes from Scyliorhinus canicula, assembly GCF_902713615.1. Classification (NCBI taxonomy): domain Eukaryota; kingdom Metazoa; phylum Chordata; class Chondrichthyes; order Carcharhiniformes; family Scyliorhinidae; genus Scyliorhinus; species Scyliorhinus canicula. The sequence goes on along the minus strand of NC_052157.1, from coordinate 146,337,833 downwards.
TGCCCACCGCCGCCGCCACCACCTCCTCCTCCACCACCCCCTCTTCCAGTCCCTCGCCCACTCCTTGGAAATTCAACACGCAGACGGTAACCATCGTAATCGTAACCATCTCGACCATATACAGCATCCTCGGCATCCCTGAAAAGCACAAAAACGTTTAAAATCCACTTGTTAAGGTAATGGGTAGTGGTGATTTAACCATTTTCAACTGGGGCATCAATAATTTAGAAATCGAAAACCTGGCAAAACAGGCGCCGCTATGAAGAGGACCTATGTATGAGGACTGAATCCGACTGGGCACATTTCGGGCTTGCCGTGTGTTCTGCTGTCAAGTCTAAGATTACAGCGACCCAAATACAACATACCAACAAATTGAACCCACTGTTCCGACTTAAACGAGTGTCTCTTCTTCTCTCTCCCCCCACCCACAACCTGCGGCGCCCTCCTCTCCTGTTTACGCGGGTCTGCAGCAAAAACCCGCCAAACAAAGGGCTTGCGTGGCGTCCTTCGAGTTCTGCAGCAAAATGGCGAACAGATGTACATGCCTCCAATTACACGCTTGTAAGATCAAAAAGCTTAAAAAAACGACTGCATACAGCGAATTAAATTGCAGTGCATCGACACCGCGGTTATTTTAACACTCCACAAACCGTGCTCTGAAAGTCTGCCATTGACTCGTACAAGTTACTTCGATTTCTCGCCTAATTCAGCAGAGTGCAGCTCCAAACAGTAGGCAACGGACACCCCCCCCCCCCAAAACTTGTTGTACCAAATGTACCCCCCGAAAACAAGTTGTTTAAATGTACCCCCCTAAAAAAAGTTGCACCAAATGCAACCCCCCCCCCAAGAATTGTACCACTCAACCCACAAACGTTCGCAGCAAATAGCCCTAAAAAAGTTGCACCAAACGTAATCCCCCAAAACATTTGCTCCAAATACAAACCCCCCCTAAAATTTGCACCAAATGCGACACCCCAAAAAGGCACTTGCACCAAATGCAACCTCCCCCCCTCAAAAAAAATTGCGCAAAACCGCGAACTCCCCTCCCCAAAGTGAGTTCTACCAAACGCAATCCCGCAAAATTAAGATGCACCAAATACAATCTCTTTTAACAGCAAATAAAATCTGGAGTGGCTGGAATCTGGGCCCCACGTGGTGCACGGGCCGCGGAGCCCATGCAGCGGCGCTGGGGGAGGGAGAGCCATGTCCGCTCGCCCCGACCCGACCCTGCCTGTACCTCGGGTCTTCGAACTCGACGAAGGCGAACGGCGGACCTCCGCGGCGGTTCTTCAGGTCGATGTCCCTGATGCTGCCGTACTTGTAGAAGACGTCCTCGATGTCCTTGGTGCGGATGTCAGGCGGCAGGTTCCCCACGTAGATGCGGCAGTCGTTGTTGCCGGCCGGGCCCCGGATCACGCCGCTGTGGTTCTGCATCCCGTTCCCCTCCATCCTGGCGGTTGGTGAGACTTCGCAGGGTGAGAAAAAAAGAGATAGACGAGGATAACGGGAGGCCGGGGCGGGGTGCGGAGAGACTTCGAGCTGGGATGGGGCTGGATCGGGGAAGAAACCGCCAACGGTTTTGTGTTAAAATTAAGACGAGACTTTTAAAAAGATTAAAGGGGGGGGTTGCGCTCGGACGATGGATTATTCGAGGAGAATCTCCGAGTCGCGCGTTGAGAAACTAGCGGCCGGCCAACCGCCTCTCGCCGAGAGCAGATCAAAATGGCGGCCGCTTCCCTCGCCTCATTCCAGGCAGGCCAACGGCACAAAGTAGTGCCGGCGGGCGCGGACGACCACGCGGCCGACCAAAGAGTTCCCCGCTTCCAGCTGCCCATTCAGCCCGCCCCGGTGGGGATTTCCCGCCCTTCCGACTGCGGCTGGGGTCGGCGCGCCTGGCTCTTTCTGTCCATCCTTCTGCCCGCTCTCCGACGTGCCGGCGATCCGTCCGGCCGGGTGCCCTTTCGTCAGCGGGGGCGGAATGAGATGGCGACTTCAGGGCGGTAATGCGGCCATGACGTGCGGGGCTTCGCGCGCGCTCCCGGCCCCATTGCGCTTTCCTGAAGGGTCCCTTTCCCACCCCCTCCACACTCACTCACTGGGCAGAGTGAAATTGAGCTTTTTCATTATTTTAAAAATAAATTTAGAGTACCCAATTATTTTTTTCCAATTAAGGGGCAATTTGGTGTGACCGATCCACCCACCCACACAAACAGGGAGGGAGAATGTGCAAACTCCACATGGACAGTGATCCAGGGAGTGAAATTGACCTCACGCTTTGCAGGGATGCTTGACATGATCCACTACAAGCTGCACTTACGGCTTCCAAAGTGTACAAAGATGTGCAGGTTTGGCCGTGCTAAATTGCCCTTAGTGTCCAAAATTGCCCTTAGTGTTGGGTGGGGTTGCTGGGTTATGGGGATAGGATGGAGGTGTGGGCTTGAGTAGGGTGCTCTTTCCAAGAGCCGGTGCAGACTCGATGGGCCGAATGGCCTCCTCCTGCTCTGTAAATTCTATGATCAAACCAGGGCTGGGTACTTTCAATAACGTTTAATTTTAAACTAGGCAGAACAAGAGCTGGCAAGGGTGAAAACAATGCCACTTAGAGTGAGGTATGGGCCTCTCCACCCCCCCCCCCCCCCCCTCGACCCAAGGAAGTGTAACCGATCAAATTCGGATTACTTTATTTGCCCAAAATTTCAGTTGGCAGTCCACATCTGTAGTTTCTGCACCAGCACTTTGCTGGGCAGACCAAGACCGAACAGCAAGATAAAAGCAAATGACTGCCGATGCTGGAATCTGAAACAGAAAATGCTGGACAATCTCAGGAGGTCTGACAGCATCTGTGGAGAGAGAAGGGAGCTGATGTTTCGAGTCTGGATGACTCTTTGCCAAAGCCATCCAGACTCGAAACGTTAGCTCCCTTTTCGCTCTGCCACAGATGCTGCCAGACCTGCTGAGATTGTCTGAGGCTGAACAGTTTATTTTTTTAACTGTTCATTTTTTTTCATTTCAGGGTTTGCCAAACTTTGCCAGGAGATGGCATTTCCTTTTGGGAGCGAGATTTTAATTTGTGATTAAAAATGGGCGCCTTTATCAAGTTTGGTCATATCTTGTGAGGCCACTTTATTCCAGGTGCTGACCATTAAACTGTATCAAACTTTAATGATGCTTCCACATTTGCCCTACTTCACCGACAAAATTGGATTATGCTGTAATAATGGTGAGGCTATACTTTTAAAATATAAATCTAGAGTACACAATTTTTTTTCCAATTAAGTGGCAACTTAGCATGTTCAATTCACCTACCAGGCACGTCTTTGGGGTGTGGAGGTGAGACCCACGCAGACACGGGGTGAATGTGCAAACCACACGGACAGTGACCCGGGGCCGGGATTGAACCTGGGTCCTCAGCGCCGTGAGGCAACAGTGCTAACCACTGCGTCACCGGCCACCCCAATGATGAGGCTATATTGTTGGGCAATTCTGTTCGCATCATCTGCACCTGTGAACGCACAGTTAAACATGGAAATTTAAAGTTGCTGTCAGAGATTCTCTGGCACTCCACAAGGTCATCACCGATGGACCCCTCACCAGTGGCACACCATCCAGATGAGAAGAGGGATGGGGTCCCCTCTCTGCTGTAGTCCCCCCCTTTGTCACTGGGTATTTGGCATAGAGGGAGTTACACAGGGCAGTCTCCTGCAACAGACTCTTATATTGATTCTCAGACTTCCACACTGCCTTCAACTTGTATGATCTGGCAGAGTGCATGTCTCCTATCTGCATGGAGTGTAAAATGCCGCAGCCCTGCAAACTGCTGCCCGTGTCCCAACCCGCACCACGTCCCGTTCCTTTATCACCTCTCTGTGCTTGCTGACCTTTATTTGCTCCCTGTCAAGCAATGTTGGGATTTTAAAATTCTCTTCGTTTTCAAATCCCACCAAGGCCTGGCCTCTCCATATCTCTGTAACCTCCAACCCCCGTGCCCTCTGTTTCTGGCATCTTGTCCATTCCCAATCATAGTTGCTCCACCATTTGTGGCCATGCCTTCAGTTGCCTAGGCCTCAAGCTCTGGGATTCCTTCCCCTACACCGCTCCGCCTCTCGACTACACTTTCCTCTTCACGCACTTCTTGAACCTATCTCTTTGAGCCTGTGTTTGATCATCTTACCTAAAAACCCCTGACATAATAATAATAATCTTTGTTATTGTTACAAGTAGGCTTACAGAGAAGTTACTGTAAAAAGCCCCTAGTCGCCACACTCTGGCGCCTATTCGGGTACACTGAGGGAGAATTCAGAATGACCAATTCGCCTAACAAGCACGTCTTTCGGGACTTGTGGGAGGAAGCCGGAGGAAACCCACGCAGACACGGGGAGAACGTGCAGATTCCGCACAGACAGTGACCCAAGCCGGAATCAAACCTGGGACCCTGGCGCTGTGAAGCAACAGTGCTAACCAATGTGCTACCTGGCCGCCATGGCTCGGCGTAATACTTTATTTTATAAGTAAAGTCACCATAGACCCAGATGACCATAAGCTACTTTCCCCTTTGAGGGGAAGAGCTGACTGGTGATGATTTAACCTGAGGATCACCGCATCTCAGGCGAGGGGCAAGGCAGAGCCTTCATAGGGCAGCAAGGTGGCACAGTGGTTAGCACTGCTGCCTCACGGCGCCGAGGTCCCAGGTTCGATCCCAGCTCTGGGTCACTGTCCGTGTGGAGTTTGCACATTCTCCCCCTTGTTTGCGTGGGTTTCGACCCCACAATGCAAAGATGTGCAGGCTAGGTGGATTGGCCACGCTAAATTGCCCCTTAATTGGAGAAAAATGAATTGGGTACTCAAAAATTATTTTTTTTAAATTCATGAATAGCCTCAGCCAGTGCAGGAATTGAACCCATGCCATTGGCTTTACTCTGCATCACAAACTAGCTGTCCAGCCAATTGAACTAAGCCGGCCATCTTTGTTTTATAATGCTCCTGTGAAACACTCGTGCCGTTTCATTACATTAAAGGTGCTATAAAAATATAAGTTGTTATGGTGATGTGACCTTGGGGTAATTTACCCACTAATTCAGGACTAAAAACAAACAAAAAAACTAAGCTTGTACATTTAAGAATAAGTGAGTTTTTAACGGTGTGATATGGTCATTTCCACCGAACAACCTCTCTGGCTCTGAATAATTAACATGTGGACTCAGCAGATTTTTAAAATTAAATTTAGAATAGCCAATTATTTTTTTCCCAATTAAGGGGCAATTTAGCATGGCCAATTCACCTAACATAGATAGAACAGTACAGCACAGAACAGGCCCTTCGGCCCTCGATGTTGTGCCGAGCAATGATCACCCTACTTAAACCCACGTAACCTGTATCCCAACAATCCCCCCATTAACCTTACACTACGGGCAATTTAGAATGGCCAATCCACCTAACCTGCACATCTTTGGACTGTGGGAGGAAACCGGAGCACCCGGAGGAAACCCACGCACACACAGGGAGGACGTGCAGACTCCACACAGATCTTTTTGGGTTGTGGGGGTGAGCCCACACAGACACGGGGGGAATGTGCAAACTCCACATGGACAATGAGGCTGGAATTGAACCTGGGTGCTCGGAGCCATGTGGCAGCAGTGCTAACCACTACGCCACTGACTGCCCCAAAAAGATATATATTTAAAACTTTTTCCGTTTGTCTCTTCAATCTCTTTCCCCCATAATCCCTTTCGTATTTCCCAATCTTTATTTTTATTTCTGTACATGTAATTTGTAGTTCCTGTTTTTTACTTCCTGGTTTCTACTGAGTGGTTCTGTGCAGATACTTTCCACCTGATTGGTTGAGGAGTCTAGCAGTTGTTTCCCCTGTAGACAATGCCACGGATCCCCTGTAGACATCTCCGCATTGAAACACACGCTGGATTGGTAGAAATCTCCACCAACAAGCCTGCAAAACGTTTGTGAACAGCTGCATGTGAGGTCACCGTGAATGCCAGTCCCTTACCTCTGGGAACAAAAACTAGGCCATTAGTATAGTTGCACTTGAAGAACTTTTCAACTCTAAAATTTGTTTATAAATTTCAAGTACCCAATTCTTTTTTTTTCCAATTAAGGAGCAATTTTAGCGTGGCCAATTCATCTAACCGGTGACTGCAGATGACTTGCTCCTCTACATATCGAATGCCCTGACCAGCATGGAAGGGATAATGAGTTTGGAACTTTCTCAGGCTGCAAGCTCAATCTGAGTAAGGGCGAGATCTTCCCTGTAAACCCACAGGGGGGTGGGACAGAGCTGGAGGGACTGTTGTTAAAACTGGCCCAGACCAAATTCCTCTACCTAGGGCACCCAAATAGCCCACGACTGAACACGGATCCATAAATGGAACCTGCCAAGTGTAGCCATGCTGGCCACGCAAAATGGACACTGAGCCAAACTAAAATGGAAGGCTGCTGGGAAACAGACAGTTCAGCCAGAACAGCAGTCTGCAAAGAGCAGTTTGCATTCTGCAGCAGCAGAAACCAGTTTGGGCTCAGGTGAAAAGACCTTAGCTAGGTGCAAATGGCAAAACGCTTTGCATGCTAATGAGGCCATCAGACTTGAACACCCACACAATAGATACATTTGGTTCTGAATGGACACATTCCAATCAAGACCCAGACATCGAGGCACCAGAAACCTCCAAACAAAAGGACATAAGAAACGCCCCCTCCATCACGGAGACCCCCTCGCATTGGGGAATTAATCCAGTATCGATAAGAAATTGATCCAATAGGTAGAGCCCGCCCGAGAAGAGGGAAGGACAACGGAACCCCTATAAAAGATAGGGACCTCGTGTTGTCCGGTCTGTTAAACCCGTGCTCCGGCTCCGACTGACACCTGGTATCCTGACTCCAGCCGTTGAGCACCAGCCGCCGAAACCGTAAGTTCAACGCTCGCTACGCGATCCAAGCCCACGAGACTCCCAAGTGCCAGAACGCTTGCTGAAGGCTGCAGACAAAACCAGGACGAAGGCCTCGTTCTCTGACCTTGCCTGTTCCTGTTAGATAAGTATTCTGTTTGCTTATGTTTAGTTGTAGCTTAGTCTCTTAGTGTGTGCATGAGTATTTATTATTAACTGTATAATAAATATTGATCGTTTGAACTTTACTAATCGGTGTATCGTCTTTATTACTTTGAATTTGACCTTGGAATACTTGTGACGTTGCCTATACGGCAACTGGCGACTCCAGAGCTAAATAATTACATAGAACAGAGCCTAGCAGTGTTAAGCACACGTCGAACTCGGAGGCGTGTTAATACACTCCAATAAACGCGTTTTACGCCCATAGTAAAACGTGCAACATTTAGTGGCGACTCCGCCGGGACCCTGTTGTAAGTGGAAACACCACAGTGTCCAGGACCCTGAAATTTGAATTAGAACTCCAAATTGCAGAGAAAGAAAGAGATCACAAGTATTCAAGGTGTTCAAAATAATAAGCGAAATTCGGAAGTGTGTTTAGTGCATGCGTACTAACAGGGCTGTAAGGTAAAACTGAAAGCTTTTTGTTGCGACAAACTTTCGGTAGTTTTGTGATCGGAAAATAGCGTAAGCCGTACCCTTTTTACGAAACACCACCCCAGCAACCCCCTGTTCCAAATTATAAAAAGAGAGTCAGAGGAAATGGCCATGCAGGCAATGGAACGTCTGATGGATCCAGCAAAGTTTGTGGTCGCAGCGACCAGCAGCAGTAGCAGAGTAGGCCAGTGTCCCACGTGGGAGCTGGAACTCCGCAAATATCTGCAGGGAAATGGATGGCCCCTTTGGAAAGAGTTTTGTGCAAATGAGGAGACAGGTCCCGGAAGTATAGGTCATACTTGGTGGGAGAACCTCTCTCAGATACACAAAAAGAGTTTAGGTAAAGCACGCAAGCCGATGGCGATTGTGTCCTGCTTGGCACAGTTGCGAGGCGCAGAGGAGGTCATCAGGATGCTCCGGGCAGATTTAGAGGAAAGGAACCGAATGAGTAAGGTCGATGTCAGGGACGTCGAGAAAGAAAACCTGGAATTAAAAGGGAAGTTGGCAGAGAAGGATAGAGAGGTGGATGATGCCAAGAGGGCTCACCAGTCTTGTCTAGCTCATCTGAACAGTTCCCAGACCCAGTATGAGAAAGCCTATCAGGACGTGCAACGTGCCGTTCTGATAAGACAGGAATCGGAAAAGCAGGTGGAGGCATTGCAGAGGCAATGTTCCGATCTCAAAGCAGCTTTGAGAGCACTCCACGCTGCAACGACCGAACAAAGACAAAGCACAGTTGACCACGCGAAATGCAGGAAACAGATTGCGGAACTGCAATCTCTGCTTTCGGTGCAGAATGGCTTCCAAAGCACCTTTGGAGCACAGTTAGATGGGGAAAATGCCCCAGATTGGCAGGAATTAAGCGAGACAGCGCAGCGTTATGTTCAGGGAACATGTGCGCCCGCCGCTCAGCAGAAACGACAGGCACCCCAACCCCCCACAGCTCAGATCATAACCGCACCCATGAATCCCGTAACCACACAGAGGAAAGCCGAATCAGAAGGCGCCCCAGACATAACTTACACCACCCCGTTAACAGTAACCCAGCTAAGGGACGCTTGTGAAAAGATCACTCCGTTCCTCCCCACCGCAGACCCCCACCAGTTCTTTGCTAAAGTAAAACAGCAGGCTACCATGTACGGCCTGGATGAGAGAGAGCAGGTTAAGCTCACCGTGCTGAGCTTAGACCAGAGTGTAGTGGCAGCCCTCCCCGACCCACAGAACGTGGCAGGAGGCAGCCTAGAGGAGATGCACACTGCCATTTTAGATGCCATCGGGTACAATAGAGGTGACCCCGTAGAAGGATTGAATAAGTGCAGGCAGAAGAGATCCGAACACCCCACAGCATTCGCAGGAAGGCTGTGGATTCACTTCAGCGCAGTTTTCGGACAGCTAGATAGAGCGCATTTAACCCGCGAAAACATGGTTAAGTGGACGCGCACAATTATCTCACACGCAACAGAAGCAGGACAGAGCGCTTGCAATAATTACGACCCCTCAGAAGAGGCCCATAACGAAAAATGGGTCCTGAAAAGATTGTCCCGCGCTTGGGAGCAATCGCTTCAGGCAAAAGGAAAAGTTAGATCCCCAGAAGAGGCTCAGGCTGCTGCAGATATCCAAGCAGTCAGAGAGCACCAGAAGCCCGCATGGGTAAATGAAGGCAAGAGCAGCCCTCAACAGAAAGGACAGGAATGCTATAACTGTGGACAGTTAGGGCATTGGGCAAAAGAGTGTAATGCACCCCAGCGATCTCAGAGAGGCCAGCAGACAGGCACTCTGAACCGCAACAAGGCAAAACCCATCCACAATGTAACAGTACAGTCAGGACCCACCAATGTGGACGAGACGAACTGACGGTGTTCGGGCTCCCCCACTTGGGTCTGTGACACACTATGGGACTCATCAGGGAGGCCCGTAGTCACGGCAAAAGTCAAAGGGAAGCCCATAGAGTTACTGTGGGACACAGGAGGATCCCGCACCACCATTAACTCCACAACCACGGCACACTCAGACACGTGGCCGACCACCTCCACCATCACACTTAGCGGGTTCACCGGACACTCGCAGCAGGGACATATCACAGCACCCGTAGCGATCCAGCTAGGGAACATTTCCACAAGGCACGCCGTAGTTTTAGTAAATCTTCCCCGGACAGCAGAGCACATCCTGGGGATAGATTTTATGAACGCTCACAGCTTGTCGTTCGACCCAGTGAACCAGTGTGTCTGGCGAATGGCTAGATCAGACAGAGCCCCAGCCACCCTCACAGTAGGAGACTACGCTAATCGGATTAGCGCAGTGGGAGAGTACTCCTTCGACCTGACTACACTCCACACCGACAGACAAATTAAGGCCCTACTAAACAAACACAGGACAGCATTTGCAAGTCACCGTCATGACTGTGGCAGAATGACTGGACAAGTTCATGTTACCGGACAGGACCCCCGACCGCAAAAGCAGTATAGATTTCCCCTCGAGGCAGAGGTGGAAATAGAAAAAGTTATAGGCAGCTTGTTGGAACAAGGTGTACTGAGAACGGTAGCCTCCACCAACAATGCCCCTATTTGGCCAGTGAGGAAGCCCGATGGATCATGGCGTCTGACCATCGATTATCGGGAACTCAACAAAGTAACCCCCGCAGTAGCCCCAACGGTAGCTACTAGTCCCGAGACCATGCTCAAACAGGGTCTCAACGCCAAGTACTTCACGGTATTGGACATCAGTAACGGATTCTGGTCAATACCATTGGCAAAAGCGTGCCAATACAAATTCGCATTCACTTTTAAAACACAGCAGTACACGTGGACATGCCTCCCACAAGGATTCCACAATTCCCCCTCCATTTTCCACCGACAGCTGGCAAGTGGATTAGAAAAATTTTCCCGACCCGAATGTCTGGTACAGTATGTAGACGACCTACTACTGCAGACAGACACAAAGGCAGAGCACATTTCGCTTCTGGCCGAACTCCTGGAACTCTTAACTGAAATTGGCTGTAAAGTTAACCCGAAAAAGGCCCAAATATTGGAAAGTAAAGTGATGTATTTGGGATCAGTCATCACGCACGGCAAACGCGAGATCGAATTCAAAAGAATTGATTCGATTGTCAAATTGCCCCTTCCCCAGAATGTTTCAGCCCTCCGGTCGTTTTTAGGACTGGTTGGCTATTGTCGGAACCACATCGACGGATTCGCGACAAAAGCCGCCCCACTTTCAGACCTCCTTAAGAAAGGAGCCCCCTGGGAATGGCTTCCGCAGCATACAGGCGCTGTGGAAGAGTTGAAACGAGCCCTTAGTGCAGCACCCGCGCTGCTAGTCCCCGACCAACTTTCACCGTACGCAATCGAGGTAGCGAGCACCGATCTGACCCTCTCGGCCGTGTTGCTTCAGGAACGGCACGAGCAGCTAAGACCAGTGGCTTATGCCTCCCGACTGTTAGACCCGGTAGAGCAAGGATTTTCAGCCTGTGAGAGGCACCTCCTTGCTGTCTTCTGGGCAGTGCAGTATTTCTCGTACATCACCGGACTCAACCCCATCACCATTCTGACCGAACATACACCCACACAGCTACTACTAGACGGTCGACTGAAGGACGGTTCAGTTAGCCAGATTAGGGCAGCTAGGTGGACCCTACTTTTACAAGGACGGGACATTACAGTGAAACGGACACGCACCCACACATACTTAGCAGACAACCTCCAATACCCCGGACAGCCCCATGACTGTGAAATTGTAGCTCCCCTGCATAACACAGGACCCTTTTTAGCAAAAACACCCCCCAGGAAGATAGGGAACCCGAAACAAAGCCCCCAGCCCACAGACACGTGTGGACCCTTGAGGATTTATGTAGACGGTTCCTCCACAGTTTTAAATGGTGAGCGTATCACAGGATGCGGCATCTATGTAGAGGACGCGCAGGGGCGCGCTCTCGAAGAGATAGCTCTTAAGTTACCAGGTCACTTAGGCGCGCAGGCAGCAGAGCTAGCAGCCATAGCGTACATAGTGGACCACCCCGATTCTTTCCCCAGCCCAGCAGACATATATTCAGACAGCTTATATGTCTGTAACAGTTTAACCGATTTTCTGCCCCTGTGGAGGACACGAGGTTTTGTCTCCGCAGACGGAAAACCCCTTCCATCAGCCCCCTTACTCCAGCATATCCTAGAAAAAGCGAAGGACAGGACCTTCGGCATAATAAAAGTAAGAAGTCACCATAGGTCATCACCCCCTGGGAATGTAAAAGCCGACGCATTGGCTAAGGCAGGTTCCAGGAGAGGACACTTATGGACCCCCCCAGCTAGCGCACCAGCTAGCGCCCCTGTGAGCGCAGTCCAAGTCTCACAGACTGATATTAAAGATCTCGTGGCAGCACAGAAACAGGACGGAGACCTCAGGGAGGTTTTCAAGGGAAACTTTGTGCCTGCTTACGAGCACTTTAAACACGCACTGACCACACATGAGGGTGTGATCATTAAGGACCAACTTTATGTGGTCCCACAGCAGGACAGGAATCAGATGATTGCCTTGTTCCATGACGGACACGGGCATCAGGGAATTGATGCAACAACGAGGCACCTCAGGCAACTCTGTTGGTGGCCTAATCTCAGGAATGATGTAACGCACTACATAGAGAATTGCCTGATTTGTGCTCAGAATAACCCGGAGAGGTATTCTAAGAAGGCACAACTTCGGCATACTCGCCCAGTTAACGGCCCTTGGACAAACCTCCAGATCGATTTTATAGGTCCATTGCCCCCTTGTAGGAATGGCTATAAATACGTTCTGGTGGTGATAGATACCTTTACCAAATGGGTAGAGGCATTTCCCTCGCGAACAAACACAGCTAAGACAGCTGCAAAGATCCTGACCCACCACATCTTCACGAGATGGGGTTTACCCCGAAGTATCGATTCGGACCAGGGATCTCACTTTACAGGACGGGTCATGAGGAACGTCCTGACAATATTCGGAATCAAACAGAACTTCCACATTGCGTATCATCCACAGTCCAGCGAGATTGTGGAGCGCATGAATCGGACCCTAAAAACTACCCTCAGGAAAATGGTCCAAGAGAACAATTCCACATGGGATTCAGTGCTCCCATTTGCACTTATGTTCATAAGGAACACTGTCTCCACATCGACAGGATACACACCACATACACTCATGACCGGACGCCCTATGAAAGGTACAGAATTCCTTTTAGGACTGGACATGACAAGCCCCGAAGTGACGGCCCTCACACATGAAAAGGCAGTTAAAGATCTAGTTGAGACTGTGAGGTCTGCACAGCTCGCAGTCCAGCTAGGGAAACGCCGACAGCAACGGACTGCCTGTTTCAATAAGACCGTCCACACCACAGAATTCCAGGTTGGGCAACAGGTAATGTTATCTGTTTATAACCCCAGCAGTTTTTTGGCTCCAAAATATTCCGGTCCCTACTCAATTTCGGACAAAATTAGCCCCTCCGTTTACAGGATCAAATATCCTAATGGGAAGACCGCGTGGTTCCATATAAACCAGTTGAAGGCATATGGAACACAGGCCAACCATGCTCACCATGTCCTGCTGGATGCAGCAGAACACTTCACCCCGCCCACCAGAGACACTTTTCCACCATCCCCCTCACAGACCAGTTCATCCACGGACTCGCCCACGACTCCGCCCACAGACCACTACAGACCACGCCCCGACACGCCCACAAGCTGCCACAGCAGAGACAGTAGGACAGACACTGCCTCTGAAGACAGCGACAGCACACAGCCATACAGCCCACACTGCACCAACTACGACCCCGACTCCAGTGACCCCATGGAAGTCACCTACCTCAAATATCCAGAACCACCACCCGACCCCGACTACCCCGACAACACACTCGACGCTATACAATGGCACAGGGACAATTCCTACAGACTTGTCCGCAATGACGAGAGTGACCCCCGGTCACACAATTCCAAAATAGCATGCCTGATCCACACAAGGGTGTGGGATCCGGGAGAGCAGGACGACACGGTGTCTGACTCCCGACACGGCAACCCCTTTGTGACCCTGTTCACAGAGGCAGAATCAAAGTGAGGTGTCCAGATGATGTAAGATAGGAATCGTTTGAGGGAAACGATGTCTTTTCTGATGGAACCTGCACGTATGTTTGTCTTCGTTTTATGTTTGTTTGTCTCAGGTTTGTACATTGTTCAGCTGGAGGATGGACATCTTCTTTTCAGCTGAAAAGATTGTGACCACCTCACATGCACGTTAGTTTGTCCGCAGATACTTTTGAGAACTTCGGTTTGATTGGAGATCTTTTCCAAAGTTGTAACACTTGTGACAGCCTGGTGAGCAGCTCACCATATCGTCTAAAATATCTGAAGACCAGCTCATGTCCTCAGTTGGAGCATCTTGGCTCCCTTGGTTTTTTTCAGGTGCCCCTCTATTCGGCGAAATAGAGGCTGCAAGTCATGGTAAACACATTCGTACCCGTTTTTCTCCAGGTTACTCAGGCAGTGGACAAACGGCACTGAGGACCCGCCCTGTCTGAGAACCAACCCTTGGTCAGCCAAGCTCGGGTATGGCACAGCACGCCCTACCCGGGGATCCCATCCAACTCGTACCCGTAGCGGCCCATACGCAACTCATTCGGATGTTTATTTCCAAGTTTGTTTTCATTTTAGGTTAGGTAGCCCTTCGGCCACCATCCCACATGCTATTTACATCCGGAAACATTCGGATGGTAAATCAGCAAAGCCTGCGAGACGGCTCGCAGAAGGAAGGATTGTTAGGTGTATGCTGGTCTTTAAATTCGCTTTTTGAAAAAAAAAAATGAGGGGAGTCACAGGGTGTGACTTAGCCAGTCATTTTAAAGGGTCAATTGGGTTTTGAAAGACAGATGCACTAACAAGTAAAGGTCTTAAACTGTGTATTGACAGATACTGTGCTTGATCCCAAAGGTTTCAAAGGACGAGACAGAGGTCGAAGCCAGGATTGTCAATACCGGAGGAAGAAGGAAGAGAAAGAAGAAGAACAGCAAAATGATGGAAGCCCACTTATTACTGTTTAATGTCATATGTATATGTGTGGAAACAAGACACGTTTCCCCCACAACCCCCACCGTAAATGTTAGTACAACAAACCCCCAGTGCTCAGCTCTGATCAGCGAGGTTCAGACCTGGTGTACTAAATTCATGACGTGGTACTTCATGTCCTACATAATCGAATCACTGTTGGTGATCGCGATCCTCATCATCCTAGTGCAGACCCTCAGGTTGAGGAAATGGAAGAGGAGAGCCTCTCGTTCCAGCACCTCACCCATCTATAGAGTGCAATCCCCCATCTTCGGATTCCACCAAACCCCTCAACCCCTCACTGATTACAACACTCTGTAAATAAAATTCAGCCATGTATTATATTGTTCCATACTCGACTGCCGAGTTGGGAAGTGTGATGTTGTGGTGTGAATGGTTAAGGTTTAGAGTGATTAAATGTTTAAGTTAAGGTTAAGGTTAATAGTGATAGGTAGAGGTTCCCAATTGTAGTAATGCATGTCCCTTTTGACATAGGGCCAAGTAGAAATGTTAGTTAAAAATTTTTTTTCTCTTCTTCCCATAGTTTAGAACAGAGTAGAACAGGAACTGGCAAGAGGTCAGAACACAAGGAGGCAAAGTACATAGGTGATCCTTCACAATAGTACGATTGTGAGGATCACAAGGAGGGAATGTAGCCATGCTGGCCACGCAAAATGGACACTGAGCCAAACTAAAATGGAAGGCTGCTGGGAAACAGACAGTTCAGCCAGAACAGCAGTCTGCAAAGAGCAGTTTGCATTCTGCAGCAGCAGAAACCAGTTTGGGCTCAGGTGAAAAGACCTTAGCTAGGTGCAAATGGCAAAACGCTTTGCATGCTAATGAGGCCATCAGACTTGAACACCCACACAATAGATACATTTGGTTCTGAATGGACACATTCCAATCAAGACCCAGACATCGAGGCACCAGAAACCTCCAAACAAAAGGACATAAGAAACGCCCCCTCCATCACGGAGACCCCCTCGCATTGGGGAATTAATCCAGTATCGATAAGAAATTGATCCAATAGGTAGAGCCCGCCCGAGAAGAGGGAAGGACAACGGAACCCCTATAAAAGATAGGGACCTCGTGTTGTCCGGTCTGTTAAACCCGTGCTCCGGCTCCGACTGACACCTGGTATCCTGACTCCAGCCGTTGAGCACCAGCCGCCGAAACCGTAAGTTCAACGCTCGCTACGCGATCCAAGCCCACTAGACTCCCAAGTGCCAGAACGCTTGCTGAAGGCTGCAGACAAAACCAGGACGAAGGCCTCGTTCTCTGACCTTGCCTGTTCCTGTTAGATAAGTATTCTGTTTGCTTATGTTTAGTTGTAGCTTAGTCTCTTAGTGTGTGCATGAGTATTTATTATTAACTGTATAATAAATATTGATCGTTTGAACTTTACTAATCGGTGTATCGTCTTTATTACTTTGAATTTGACCTTGGAATACTTGTGACGTTGCCTATACGGCAACTGGCGACTCCAGAGCTAAATAATTACATAGAACAGAGCCTAGCAGTGTTAAGCACACGTCGAACTCGGAGGCGTGTTAATACACTCCAATAAACGCGTTTTACGCCCATAGTAAAACGTGCAACACAAGTCTGGTGGAGGAAGTTAAAAAGGACCTGCAGAGGTGCGGCTCACACCCACTCTCCCTCTCAGGGAGGATACAGACGATCAAAATGAATGTGCTAGGGCAGCACGGTGGCACAGTGGGTTAGCCCTGCTGCCTCACGGCGCCGAGGCCCCAGGTTCGATCCCGGCTCTGGGTCACCGTCCGTGTGGAGTTTGCACATTCTCCCCGTGTTTGGGTGGGTTTCGCCCCCACAACCCAAAGATGGGCAGAGTAGGTGGATTGACCACGCTAAATTGCCCCTTAATTGGAAAAAATTAATTGGGTGCACTAAATTTATTTTTTTTTAATGAACGTGCTGCCCAGGATCCTCTTCCTGTTCAGAGGATGGGATCGTTGTTATTGATATGAGGATCGACTTATTCGTTACTGATTATTGTTTATTGTTGGTGACTGTCAATTTGGGAGAAAATGTGAAAAAGGAGGAGAATAAAAATATTTTTTTAAAAAAGGACATTAGTGATGGATTTTTACAACAATCGTTTTGTGGTCACCATTACAAGACTGGCTTTCAATTCCAGACCAATTGAATTGAACTTAAATTCTGCCAGATCTGTGGTGGGATTTATAATGATAATCTTTAATAGTGTCACACGTAGGCTTACATTAACGCTGCAATGAAGTTACTGTGAAAAGCCCCTAGTCGCCACACTGCAGCGCCTGTTCGGGGACACTGAGGGAGAATTCAGAATGTCCAATTCACCTAACAAGCACTCCTTTCGGGACATGAACCCATGTCCTCAGATCTCCTTGGCCTCTAGATTATGGTCGGCACAGTGGTTAGCACTGCTGCATCACAGCACCAGGGACCCGGGTTCAATTAAAAAAAAAAAATTTAGAGTACCCAATTCATTTTTTCCAATTAAGGGGCAATTTAGCGTGTTCAATCCACCTACCCTGCACATCTTTGGGTTGTGGGAGCCAAACCCAATCAAACACGGGGAGAATGTGCAAACTACACACGGACAGTGATCCAGAGCCGGGATCGAACCTGGGACCTCGGCGCCGTGAGGCTGCAGTGTTAACCCACTGCGCCACCGTGCTGTCCGCCGGGTTCATTTCTGGCCTTGGGTGACTGCTTTGTGTAGAGTTTGCTCCATCTCCCCGCGTCTGCATGGGTATCCTCTGGGTGCTCCGGTTTCCTCCCACAGTCCAAAGCTGTGCAGGTTACATGGATAGGCCATGCTAAATTGTGTTCATGGATGTACAGGTTAGGTTAAGGGGATGGGGCAGGGAGGATGGGGGAGTGGACCTGGGCAGGGGGCTCTTTCTGAGGGTCGGGGCAGACTCGATGGGCCAAATGGCCTCCTTCCGCACTGTAGGGGTTCTATGATGATACTAGCCCACTGACATTACCGCTACATCACCATTTTATTTATTTATTACCAATCTGTTAGTTCTCTCAGCCAAACTGTCTCCCGAGTTCCACAATGACCTTCACCTAGCTCGTACATCAATATCCACACTCCAACTGAGAGAAAAAATCTCATCAGCACCTTGCACGCCCAGTTTCACACAATCCAAAAATACACGATTACTCTACTTCCTTAAAAACACAACCATAAACATAGCCTAATAGAACTTGCTGGATCTACTGACTAATTTTTTTAAAAATGGAGCACACTTATTAAGAATCAGGATTTGGTGACGTACTGCGCAAGCAGCAGTTGCATTTATTCTGTAATGACTCTGATGTAATTTGATACACTTGTCAAATGTGACTCCTGTGCTATTTTGTTACTGTTCAGCTTGTTTTCTCCTCCCTTTCAGTGAGTGCTGCCAGCAGCCACTCAGTCTCAGCGTGCAAGAGAGCAGACACTTCGAGCGAGTGGGTGTCGGGGATCTTTACAAACTGGCCAGTTCTGCTGGCCTCCTTCGCTTCTTTTCATGATCATCTCACGATCTACTTATACGCTGCACCTGCGTGGAAGAGGACCAGACAGCACACAAGTAGTCTGCAGGTTTCAAAGTGAGTTGCTAAGGAAACAAGCCAGTAAATTGAAGCCTGTCCCATCGGTAGCCACTAAGCTGGAAGGGCAGCTTTGGCGTGTATAAGAGGCGATGTGTGGAGAAAGTGCTTTGCAAACTATAGTGCTGATGGGGCAGGATGCTGTGTGAGTTGATTGTGGGGTGTGAACATAGCACAAGTGTTCCCTTATGTTCAGTTGCCTTCCCTGTTTTAGTAAGTCCTAGAGAGATCATTTTCTCATGGCCTTCCATTGCAAAGGACACAAGGAAAAATTTAATGTCCTCCCCTTTCCCTCTGGAGGTGGGAAATGCATATCTGATTGGGATGGAATGTGCCGGGAAAAGTTCCACCTCCCTCTGATTTTGTCCAAGATGGGCAGGCTCGTCAATAACCTTCCTGCCCTGAACCCAATTGAGCTATACTTAAAAGATCTCATCCAACTGCTATTCAAATTCTTTTTTGAAAATTTCCAATTAAGGGGCGATTTTAGCGTGGCCAATCTTTGGGTTGTGGGGATGAGACCCACGCAGACACTGGGAGAATGTGCAAACTCCACACGGACAGTAACCCGGGGCCGGGATCGAACCCGGATATTCGGCGCCGTGGGGTAGCAGTGCTAACCAACTGCTGTTTAACCAACATCAGGCGGGAGCCATGTCAGGGGGAGGGGGGGTCTACCACCAGCAAAACCCTGGTGGAGGGGCCTGCATGGGGGCTTGGAGGGAGAGGTCCCTCCTTGTCGGGCCTGACGGAGCCACAGTCGATGGGAATGGAGAAACCTAGAGTAAGAAACCTCCCTGCCTTTCAAATTGTCATGCGTCCCTTCCCCCACATGCTCCCCTCGCTGGGACCTCTCTGCCTGGACTGGTGAACATGCCGCATTCACCTTTTTCCTGGGGCTCCAACGTCATCCGCAGCAGTGTCGGCCTCTGGTTGGTTGGCAGCTCTGGGTGGCAGGATACCTGCCGCTGAGCATGATTTCAGGGCTAAGATTCCCCTGACATGATCCGGAAAGCCCAGTACCAGTTTGCTGCCCAGTAAGCATTAAATCCCATCGGGCTTCCAGGGAATGGGGTGGTGGGGTTACCACCGGTTTTCCAGCTGGTGACCACTGGAACCATTAAATCGCACCCACAGTGTTCCTGATTGACTGCCTTCTGCAACAAAGATTGCCACTTTTCCCAGTGGCAATGAAGCTGGAATGTCCTGCTCCATGTGACTCAGTCCCATCCCATTATGGAACCTAAATAATCAACCTGTATAACCTAATTGAAACATTTTACATTTACATGCATTTCCTGTCTGCACACTTTTGCTTCCCATTGGTATGTTTTTGACAGACATTCTATGTTAGCTTTTTGTTATATCCGCATATATCCCAAATCTACCCTTTTTCTCCTGTACAACTGAGAATGTACAATCCGGATACTGGTTTCTCACAAATCGCTTTCTCTTTATCTTTCATTGGGCACAGTGCATTTGCCATTTGCCACACCTTCCACGACTAGCAGTTGGTACAATTCACAGAGTGCACTGCAGCAAACCACTGAGGGCGAATCAACAGCATCTTCCTCCCCTGAAAGCTCTAGCACTGAGAAGCGCAAAAATAATTACTTTTGGCCCCCTTATCTAAGGAAAGATGTACTGCCATTGGAGGAATTTCTTCTCTCAGAGAGTAGTACCACAGAGAGCTGTAGAGGCTAGGGCGTTAAGTATACTCAAGGCTGGGGTGGCACGGTGGTGCAGTGGTTAGCACTGCTGCCTCACAGCACTGAGGACCTGGGTTCAATCCTGCCCCGGGTCACTGTCCATATGGAGTTTGCACATTCTCCTCGTGTCTGCGTGGGTCTCACCCCCATAACCCAAAGATGTGCAGGGTAGGTGGATTGGCCACGCTAAATTGCCCCTTAATTTGAAAAAAAATTGGATACTCTAAATTAAAAAAAGAA
This sequence comes from Scyliorhinus canicula, assembly GCF_902713615.1. Taxonomy (NCBI): domain Eukaryota; kingdom Metazoa; phylum Chordata; class Chondrichthyes; order Carcharhiniformes; family Scyliorhinidae; genus Scyliorhinus; species Scyliorhinus canicula. The sequence continues at coordinate 146,317,667 of NC_052157.1, read as the reverse complement.
AAAAAAAATGTTCAAGGCAGAGACAGACAAATTTTTAATCAGTAAGGGAATCAAGGGTTATAAGAATAAGGCGGGAAAAAGGAGTTGAGGACTGTTATAGATGCCTGGTTAGCTCTCAACAGTGGCAAGAGACTGGACCAGTTTTAAGAGGTGCGAAAAGATTGGTTCATTCCAGGAGTGATAATATAAGAAATAGGGCGTGGATATTTTATACACAAACTTTATTAAAACAAAAGAAAAGAAAACAATATTAAAACTTCTCAACTTAAACCCCAACAATAGCTGATTACATGTAGTTTCTTAACCTGAACACATTCGTTCCCATTAAACAATACTGGTTTAGCTCAGTGGGCTAGATGATTTGTAATGCAGAACAACGCCAACAGCGCAGGTTCAATTCCCATACCAGCTTACCTGAACAGGCGCCGGAATGTAGCGACTCGGGGCTTTTCACAGTAACTTCATACTTGTGACAATAAAAGATTATTATTATTATACTTACAGAACATGCAGCTTTCATGCCTCTTAAACCGGCAGACAAAGGCAATGCTTTCATTGACGATACTATTTTTCTTCTGTTAGGGACATCCGTTCAGAACCCATTTCCAAAACCTGCCCCAGTGTCATGACCTATCTCAATTTCCAAAGCCTTCTACTCTGTAACTTTCATGAACTTTCTCATTCGATTTCCAAAGCCTCCTCCTCTCTCTCTGAGCTCCGCCCACCCCTCAAACAAAGGTTCCCTGCCAGGGTTTCCAGGCTTGAACCCATCAGCGTTACCGTGGCTGTTTGATTGTTTACTTAAAGAAAAGAACAGAGCTATGCTATTAATATGCAACTAACCTCCCATTGATGGACAAAGAGGCCATCAGACTCTGTAATGAGGTAATAGCTGGTCAGGCAAGAGAGTCCTAAAGAACAATGTATCTGGGATATCTTGCGTCTTCCCACTAATGGGTTTAAGTCTGTCTGGGACAATGTAAGTCGGCCAGGGGTGGGCTTATCCCTCTGACTCTGTACCAGCAGGTTTTCTTTTCCCTTAGTATGTTTCACCCCTACAATGGGGTCTCATTTCTGGACCCAATTTCCTAATATCTCCCTTGAGTAACAGGACTATGTCAGCAATGATCTCGTTGAATGGCAGAGCAAACTTGATGGACTGAATGTCCTACTTCTGCTCCTACATCATATGGTTTTATTGTGCGAAGGTGGGGGAAGGGGGGGGGGGATGTTTAGCTCAATAGGCTGGACAGCTGGTTCGTGATGCAGAGTGAGGCCAATAGGACAGATTCAATTCCCGAACCGGTTGAGATTATTCATGAAGGCCCCGCCTCCTCGGCCTTGCCCCTCGCCTGAGTTGTGGTGATCCTCAGGTTAAATCACCAGCAGTCAGCTCTCCTCCTCAAAGGGGAAAGAAGCCTGTGGTCAGCTGGGACTATGGCAACTTCATTGTGGGATCATTACCACCGTTCACCTCCAATTTCACTTCCTGTTGCCACAATGTTTTAAATTCAGAGTACCCAATAATTTTTTTCCAATTAAGGGGCAATTTAGTGTGGCCAATCCACCTAGCCTGCACATCTTTGGGTTGTGGGGGTGAAACCCACGCAGACACGGGGAGAATGTGCAAACAACACAAGGCCAGTGACCCAAGGTCCGGATCGAACCCAGGTCCTCGGCGCCATGAGGCAGCAGTGCTAACCACTGTGCCACTGTGGCCGCCAATATGTTTGAATAACATCTTTAAGTCAAGGGTGAGTAAGTCTCCACTCTGTCTATCAGTGTACCTGGAAGGTATAGGGAAGGCTCGATAGGACTCAAGCTTTGTAAGTACCTGAGATATTCAAGGCAGTATTCTGCACCAATGACACTGTTTGTGGCCTTGGTGCCTCCGTAGTGTTCTTATATTCCGGGGAGGGAGGGGGTGAGGGGATGGTTGGCCTTAGACCTGAGAAGGTTAGGTACACTGCGTATTGGCTGTCAATCATTGTTCCTCACAGAACTTGGGCACGTGTTTAAATTATGTACCTGAGAATAAACATCACAGCAACGTCATACCTCATGGCAGAGAAAGCAGGCCCACAATGCCCAGGAGAGAAACAGGATGGCAGGCGTTGTGCTTGAGCTGGCAATCCTCATGCCACTGGAGGAGGACATTCTGTAGTTGTCCTCCGTGGAATGGAGCCAGTCAGTTGGCAGAGGTGAAATTGGAGGAAGGGCTCGTGGTGGTAAGATTGCAAAGGCCTTTATTCAAACATGAGACACAGATGGGATGTGGGCCCGTGGGAGGGTGAATGATGCCTGGCATAGTTACACGAAATGTAAATTGATGGTTTGTACATTCAAAGGCTGGAATGCTTCCTGGTAGAAACCTTGTGAGAATGTTACAAGTGGTTTAATGGTTGCAAAGTGTCATGTCTCATAATCTCTATAGTGCTATATTATGTTCTTACACACTCCATGACAGCTGTGACAGGCCCCTTAACCCCTTTCTTCTGTGTCACCTGTGCAGGTGAACATTGGTCTGCTGACCCCGCCAGCCCTGAGTGACCCACACTAGCCTCTGAGGATGAAGAGGAAGTCTCGGAGAAAGCAGGGCCACATCCTTACCCTGCAGCAAACAACAGCCCAGATACTGGTAACTGGTCAGGGATTAGCATGTCGGAACGAGGGCAAGCACAATCTGGTGAAGCCACTTCACATTTGCACGTACAGCTGCCAGAGAGCGTGGCACAACAGCCATCGGGCAGTCAGAGGAGTGCTCAAAGTGAGACAGAGACTGAGTCCGAGTTGGATGAAGAGCCTCTGGAGTCACCTGTGAGCGGCAGGTGCTGGATGACCAGTGTGAGGTACACGGAGGTATACCAGAGGGGTTGCATGCTCTGACCCGAACTGCGGGGGTATCCATCTTGGCCCCGCGCACTGCGATCACCCACTTCAAAGCACCAAGCTTCACCCATGGACAGACTGCTGACTGTCTTGAATGGGACAAACCCAGCAGATTGCAGAAGCAGTCGTGGGGAATTGCACTGAGCTGCACACCATCGCCCTGGTTGTGGGGCCCAGGGGCCCAGAACCAGGGCGACAGAAACCTGGGAGCCCTGGGCACTGAGCTGGAACCTCACAGGAATTGGGCCCCATGACAAAGGATGAGCATTAGTTACCACCATCTGAAAGCACCTCCCAGGGCACCTCTGGTAAGAGCAGTCTCATCTGCACCCCTCCTCTGCCATTGGCACATTCCACCTCGATTCCCATGGTGATAGAAAGTCCTCCTGCCACTCAGTAGGAGACTTCAAACATGGCGGGCCCTTCACGGTCTCAGCCACACAGAGGCCTCCTCCCAAAATCACCAAGGGAAAGGGGCCAGCAGCCTCTCTCCAGTGCCGTAGAAAACGAGGGTGGAGGGAGGGGCGGGGGGAGCACTGAACTGCAGCATACAGAAAATAATTGAGAAAAATCCACAAGAGCCACAAACCAAGTCACATGAGTGCATTCTGATAATCTTTTCAGCATATGGACCATTTGTCCATATTTATTATCCCTCATGCAGAGGTTGAGTTTATCTCTAATTGAGTCTGGAGAAAAGATTTGTATGTTTTCATCAGTGAACTTTGGCAAGATGCACCAAGGCTAAAGTATCGAGGCAGTGTGTGTGAAGACAGGATTTCCTCTCAAAGATTGCAGTGCAGATGGAGCGACGTTCAGACACAGGGAGTACACACATCTCTGAGGGCAAGAATGCTGAACCTACTGGAACCTCTGCATTATTGAGGCTACCTCTGTGTCACAACCATCTATGCACACCTGTCCAGGCCCGCCTCCATTGGGGTGTTCCCTCACGCCCTCATCGACCTCGTCATGAGAGGAATGCCGCTATCTTGCGTCCTCTTCCTCTGGGGAATTGCCTCTCTGAATTGCAAAGTTGTGCAGAGTGTAGCACACAACCACCATGAGTAAAACTCTGGATGACGCACACAGGAAGGCTCTCCTGACCTATTCAGGCACCGGAACCTCATCTTTAGCAGCCCAATTGTCTACCTCTTGATGGCTCTGGCGGTTCTTTGACTGTTGTTATAGCTCTTCTCTCTGTTTGTTCTACGGGCCCTTGCTGGCATCATGATCCATTTCTTCAAAGGGTAACTCTTTTCACCCAGAAGCCAACAATCCCATGCATCAGGTCTATTTAACATGCCTGGCATCCTGGGGTGGTCCTCGAAGAGGCCGGCATTGTCTGGCTGCCCCAGCATGTAGCTATCATGGATACTCCCAGGGAAGCGTGCACACATGTGCATGATAATGTGGTGGTCACACATGAGCTGTATGTTCAGGGAGCAGAACTCCTTCCTGTTAATGTAGGGCACTCCCAGCTGGCCTGGAACGCAGAAGGCGGCATGTGTGGCATCTGTTACACCCTGGACCTGGGCATCCCGACAATGGTGGAGAAGCCCGAGGCACGATTCTCCCAGCCCCGTGCTGGGCCAGAGAATCGCTGCAACCGCGCCACGCTGCCCCGACGCCGCGCACGATTCCCCGAGGTGCGGAGAATCGGCGCCATTTGCGCCGGCACGTTTGGCATGGCGCCGGTCGCGGGCTGCTGTCCGCGGCCAGGCCGCCGATTCTCCGGCCCGGACGGGCCGAGCGGCCCTGTGGAAACGGCAGAGTCCCGACGGCGCTGTTCACCCCTGGTTGCTGCCGGCGGGAACTCTGCGCGAATGGTCGGGGGGGCCTGTGAGGCGGGGAAAAGTGCTCCTCACCGGGGGGAAAGGGGGGGGGGGGGGGTTCCAATGGGGTCTGGCCCGCGATCAGGGTGTGGGGCGGGATCCAGCACATGGGCCGCCGCTTCGAGCCTCTGAAGACGCTGCTGCTGCTACCGCTGCCTGTGATGTCTGGCTGCCCGGCCGACCAGCAGCACCACTATGTCCTGTTCTGCGGGGTCCAAAATACCCGTCCATACTGTTAATGTCTGTAAGGAATTGGGAGAGGGTGTTAGACTGACAAACAGCGGTAGTTCCCACCTCGTGACCCTCCATAGGCCCCCTTCACCCCCTCCCCCACACCCAGAACGCCTAGCCCATGCACTCCCAGCCACAGAGGAACCCCCTCAACAGACCCCAGACCCTGTACCCCCGACACCCACACATAACGTTACCTGGAACAGGCGCTTGTCCTCTCCCAGTAGCGCTCACCCACCCTCCGGCCGTGTACATGTCCCCGGAGCTGTGTTCTATTCCCTGGGTGTTGCGGCTGCGTCTGTGGTGTTGCTTCCCGCAGTGTTCAGGCACATTGTCCAGGCACCATGGTCTGATTGGGATGCTAGACAATGACTCCAACTTGCTACAGTGCCCGCCCAACCATGGGAATCCACTTGGGATGTGTGAAGTGCTGACTTAACGACAGTAGCTAATTCAGCAACAACCCTCAGCCACACGGCCAGAGGCCTCAGCAGTCGGTGGGGGTTATGAGTGGTCAGTGGGACAGACGGGCAGAGACAAGGTTTGCCCCTGGAACAGGTAAACACGATCCGGGGTGGTATGGTGGAACCGTGTGCAGTTACCCCCCCCCCCCCCCATGGCAGCCCCCCACCCCAGCCAAGATGCACCCCCAGCCTCCGCCAAGCACTGGGGCAGCAAGCCCAATGCCCCAGGCTCTTTGACTGTGAGCAAAGATGGCTACTCACCTCCTCGGCTCACCGCAGAAGCCCTTCCACCAGGTTCATGTTTTTCAAAAGGAGTACTAATTGGCACTTGCTGGGGAGGCCACTGGATCACGGGAGCCCGTTGGATATGGGATGGCTCCCGTTAATTGTATGGAAATAGGGCTTAAGTGGTGTTAATTGGCTTCTCACAATGCTACCGCGGGTCCCCGATTTTGCCTACGGGAGTTGGCCGGTTGTTTTGTTATGCTCTAGACGTAGCATAAGCTGCTTCCTTGATGTGCACTCTGACAAAGGAAGGTTCAGACTTTGTGATAGCTTTAACACATTTATTTAAACTGTTAACAATTCTCCTACTTGGATTCGAATCTTCTGTTAATCTTGCTATAGCTACTGTAGTAATCCACGGGAGGCAGGAGTTCCATCACCACACCAATATTTATTTACAATAACGATATTACAGGAGCAGCTACAAACAGTGCTGCTAGCAGTCCAGTCAACTTAAGACTGGCTCACAAAGCCTACACAGGTGATTATATGGGCCCCCTCAAAGAGCTATCATTGAGGGAGCTCATACTCCAATTGGCCAACCAATAAAGCCAATTGGAGTTCATTACACCCCTCCCCCCAAGGTCCGAGAAATTTCTGCCAGCTGGCATTCCTCTGAGCTTCTCCCTGCTCCTCATGTCTGGGTCTGTCACCTCTGTGTCGTCCGCCGGGTCGTTCTCCGAAGTGGGCGGGGTGTACCTTATAGGTGCCCGTCTTTTCCTTGACGACCTCCTTGGAAGTTGTTCTTCCTCCTCCTCGGGGAGAGGTGTCGCGGTGGCCTCATCGAGTGTGTCCATCTCCGACTCTGACGACTGGATGCCGGGGTCTGGAGAAATTGCTCGGGGCTGGGGTGTGGGTATCCTTTCCGTCTGGGCTATCCCAGCTTGAGGCGGTCCTGCTTCACCTGCCTCTAGGTGTGGTTCCGCTGCCCTTATTTGGTCTAGGTGTTTCTTCAGCACCTTACCTCCTATTGAAACCTCATAGGATATGGGCCCTGTTTGGGACTCTACCGTGCCTTTGACCCACGTTGGTCCATTCCCATAATTCTTGACCCAAACCGGTGCCCCCACCTGGAAATGTCTTTGCTGCCGACTATTATCATGCCCCCTGCGTTGGGCCTCCTGTTATTTCTCCAATTTCCCTGTTAAATTTTGGAAAAGGAGACTTAGCCTCGTTCGCAGCCGCCTTCCCATTAAGAGTTCAGCTGGCGGTCTGCCCGTTGTGGAATGCGGTGTGGTCCTGTAATCAAACAGCCAGCGGGAGAGCTTTGTGTCTATTGACGCTGCCGGCTGCTTCTTGAGTCCCGCTTTAAGTGCGTGGACCACGCTCTCTGCCAGGCCGTTGGTCGCTGGGTGGTAAGGGGCCGTTTTGATGTGACGGACTCCGTTTTCCTTCAGGAATTTTCCAAATTCCCCACTTGTGAATGCCGTTCCGTTGTCCGACACCAATACCTCCGGACGTCCACGTGTTGCAAACGAGGCCCTGAGCTTTTCAATTGTCGATGCTGTGCTTGCCGTGTTTACCCGGTGGACGTCCAACCATTTGGAGTGGGCGTCCACTATCACCAAAAACATTGAGCCCATGAAAGGGCCGGCGTGGTCAATATGCAGGTGGGTCCACGGTCTGCCTGGCCATTCCCACGGGTGCAATGGCGCCGCTGGTGGCACTCTTTGCCCCTGTTGGCACTCCTGGCACCAAGGCTGCTATGTCTGTGTCCAAACCTGGCCACCAAACGTAGCTTCGAGCTAGCATCTTCATTTTAGACACCCCTGGGTGTCCGTGATGTAACTCAGTTAAGATTGCCTGACGGCCCTGAGCTGGGACGATTACCCGGGCTCCCCATAATAGGATACCGTCTTCTACAGTTATTTGGTCCCTTCTGCTCCAGTATGAGTGCATCTGGGGCTCCACTGGTCTTTCCAGTTCCCCTGTTAGCAGTAAATGCTTCATCTTGGCTAAAACTGGGTCTTTTTGCGTCCACAACCGAATATGTTGTGTGTCTACTGGTAGAGTGTCCAAAAAATTTAGAGTCATTACTATCCCCTCTACTTTTGGTATTTGCGGCGGAGTGTCCGGGAGGGGAAGTCTGCTCAAAGCATCTGCATGTGCTACTCGCGTTCCCGGTCTGTGCTCCAGAACGTATCTATACGCCGCCAGTAGCAACGCCCAGCGTTGGATTCTAGCTGATGCAATCGGGGGTATTGACTTGTCTTCTTTTAATAACCCTAATAATGGCTTATGGTCCGTCACTATGGTGAATTTCCGCCCGTACAGATACTGGTGAAATTTGTTTACTGCGAATATCACCGCCAGTCCTTCCTTCTCGATTTGGGCGTACTTCCTCTCAGCCATCGCCAAGGTCCTCGAAGCATAGGCTATTGGCCGTTCTTCCCCATTCCTTCCTCTATGGGCTAAGATGGCTCATACCCCGTAGGGGGATGCATTACAAGTGACCACCAACTCCTTCCTTGGGTCATAATGCTCTACGACATTTTCGGACGACAGCTGTTCCTTAATGTCCCTAAATGCTCGGTTTTGGCGGGCGGACCATTTCCATTCTTGCCCCTTTTTTAGTAGCTGGTGGAAGGGTTCTAGGATGGACGCCCTATTTTCAATAAATTTTCCATAATAGGTTACCAACCCTAGAAATTATTGTAACTCCTGGACCGTGGTGGGAGCTGGGGCTTCTTTTATTGCCCTTACTCTGTCTTCTAATGGATGTAAGCCTGACTCGTCTACTTTATATCCCAGGTGCATCACTTGTGGGGCCAGAAAAACACATTTTTCCCTTTTTAGCCGTACGCCTGCCTTTGTGAAACGCCTGAGCACTTCCTCCAGGTTCCTTAAGTGTTCCCTGTTTGTCCTACCCGTGATTAAGACATCGTCCAAATAAATCGCCACCTGCGGTAGTCCCTGCAGAATATTTTCCATCGTACGCTGGAATATAGCGCAGGCTAATGACACTCCAAAAGGTAGCCTAGTATAACAAAAAAGACCCTTCAGGGTGTTGATCGTAGCGAACTTCTGGGAGCCCTTGTCCAGTTTTAACTGCAGGTAGGTGTGGCTCATGTCTAGTTTCGTGAACAACAGCCCACCTGCCAATTTGGCATATAGGTCGTCTATTTTCGGGATTGGGTATTTATCCAGCAGTGCGTTTTTGTTTACTGTCTGTTTGAAATCTCCACAGAGAAGTATTGATCCGTCTGGCTTCAAAATTGGTACCACCGGCGCTGTCCATTCCGAGAACTGTACTGGTCTGATAATGCCGTCGCGCCGTAACCTTTCTATTTCGTCATCTACTTTCTTCCTTAATGCAAAAGGTACCAGCCTGGCCTTACAGAATTTCGGAAGGGCTTCTGGGTCCACGTGCAAAGTTGCTTTGGCGCCTACGATTTCCCCCAAACCTTCCTGGAAGACCTCCGGGTATTTCTGGAGTACTCCACTCAACTTCCCGCTTCCACTCTGGAAAATTTTCATCCAGTCTAATTTTAGGTCTTTCAGCCAGTTCCGTCCAATTAAGCTCGGTCCGGAGCCCTCTACTATCGTCAACGGTAATCTGAGCAATTGTTTCTCATATTCCACAGGTACATGAGTCGTGCCTAGAACTTCCAGGGGTTCCCCCGTGTAGGTTTTAAGTTTTGTCGATGTTTTTGTTAGGGTTAGTGGCTGGAGTCCATCTTTGATTTTTCTAAATGCTGCCACTCCCATTACTGATACGGCCGCACCGTGTCTATTTCCATTATTGTCGGCCACCCGTTCACCCGTGGGGTAATCCTAATGGGTTCTGCTTTCTTCGTTGTAATATTATATAATTGTTCCCCTTCGGAGGAGGATGGGGCGTCTAGGTTGTGTACTTCCCTGTGTCCCCACCTGCTATTCCTCTTTTGCCACCTCCTTCTAGGGTTTCTGTCGTTGTTACCCCACTCTGTCTGGTGCCAGAAACGGTCCTTCTCTGTTGGGGGAGCCTCAGCCGGTACTTCCCTCTGTCTCCAGTTAGTCCTGGCAGACTTGGGGGCAGTTCTCGGGTTTTCCTTTTTCCCTCTATTCCTGAGGTTTTTCCTGAGAGCGGCTATCTGGTAGCAGGTCCCGTTGTGGTAGTCCCTCTCACAGGTATCTACCTCCATTGGCGTGCCCTGTAGTTCCTGCGCCCCACTTGCTGCCTTTTCTAGGGACAGTGCGAGCTGCAACGCCTGCCTGCAGTCTAGCTCCGTTTCCACCAACAGGCGTTTCTGTATTGTAAGGTCGTTTATACCACACACTAACTGGTCCCGAAGCATTTCATTTAGCGTCGGGCCGAACTCACATTTTTCCGCCAGCCTTCTCAGGCGGGTCAAGAACTTCGTAACTGACTCCCTGTCTTCCCGCTTCGCTGTGTAGAATCTGTACCTACGCAAAATGAGGGGTGGTTTTGGGTCGTAGTGCTCTTTCACCAATTCCGTTACTTCTTGGAAAGTTTTCGTGTCCGGCGCATCGGGATAAGTCAGACTACGTATAATGGCGAAAGCGGAGGGTCCGCACGCCGACAGCAGGATAAGCCGTCTCCTTTCGTCCGTCAGTATATCATTTGCCCAGAAGAAGTAACACATTCTCTCCACATAATGGGACCAGTCCTCAATAGCCGGGTCAAATGCCTCTAACCTCCCAAAAAACGGCATTTTTAAAATGGCAAGGCTTACCCTCCAAGTGCGGCAGCTGGTCTCCGCAAAATTCGTAGTTTACCTCGTCACCACTGTAGTAATCCACGGGAGGCAGGAGTTCCGTCACCACATCAATATTTATTTACAATAACGATATTACAGGAGCAGCTACAAACAGCGCTGCTAGCAGTCCAGTCAACTTAAGACTGGCTCACAAAGCCTACACAGGTGATTATATGGGCCCCCTCAATGAGCTATCATTGAGGGAGCTCATACTCCAATTGGCCAACCAATAAAGCCAATTGGAGTTCATTACAGCTACTCAGACTATCTAACCAGTCTGCTACAATCCACGTGGTGGGTGTGATGTATTTCAAATCAACCCTGTGTACTCACTGAGAGTCTCCACTGGAAAGAGGAAGATCATGTGTGCTGTGTCCTTTTATATGGGTTGGTGTAATGCCCTCCTGTGGTAGTGTCATTTCTGTGTGTATCGTGCCCATTGGTCGTGTCCTATCTTACTGGCCTATTGGTTGAATGTCTGTGTCATGATGTCTCTGGTGCTCCCTCTAGTGTCTATCTAGTCTACATGTATTTACATTAACCCCTTGTGTGTTTACAGTGATGCATATCACCACACCGGTTGCATTGCAAACTGTTTGGTGCCTGGCTCGGTTCTTATTTTCAGCCTCTCCCCCATTCACCGGCCTCGTTGCGCTTGAGAGAGAGAGTAATGAGGCCGCAGAATTGAGCCCATACTGTGCATCACAATATTGATTTTTGTCAGGAGGTGGGTATTAAGAGTTACTGGACTGAGACAGGTAAATGGCATTAAGCTAACACAAAGCATGGCCTAATTGAATGGCGAAACAAACTCGTAAGGCTGAACGTTCCATGCATGTCCCTGTTCTTTTGAAGGCAGAGGATTGCTCCCATTTCGTAGGAGAAGAATCCCACTGTCACAATAGGGTGGCACTGTGGTCAGCACTGCCGCCTCACAGCACCAGGGACCCAGGTAAAATTCCGGCCTTGGTGACAGTGTGGAATTTGCATGTTCTCCCCCTGTCTGCGTGGGTTTCCTCCAGGTGCTCTGGTTTCCTCCCACGGACCAAAGATGTGCAGGTTAGGTGGATTGGCCATGATCAATTGCCTTTTCATCTCCAGGGATGTGCTGGTTAGGTTACGGGCTACTGGTATGGACGCAGGCTCGATGGGCTGCATGGCCTCCTTCTGAACTGTAGGGTGTAGCCATGTAAAATGGCCACCTGCAAAGGACCATGGGAATTGTGGTCAATTTGGGACACGGGGCAGCACGGTGGCGCAGTGGGTTAGCCCTGCAGCCTCACTGCGCCGAGGTCCCAGGTTCGATCCTGGCTCTGGGTCACCGTCCGTGTAGAGTTTGCACATTCTCCCTGTGTCTGCGTGGGTTTCACCCCCACAACCCAAAGATGTGCAGACTAGGTGGATTGGCCACGCTAAATTGCCCCTTAATTGGAAAAAATGAATTGGGTACTCTAAATTTTTTTTTAAATTGGGACACAGACAAGTAGACAGACTTTGTGTATTGTGCAAAGAAACTTGACTGAAACTCGCATCCATTGAGAATCAATTACCATTTTCCCCAAGACAATAGCAATCGCACTAAGGACCATCAACGATAGCAGACTAACCGGTACCACCCCCCCTTATTTGGAAAGGCCTATGTGCCTGGGACAATGATAGCAAGGACCCGCCCAGCCATCGAGGTATCTGCCCCCTAATTGGCTAAGATCGATAAGGGTGATCGAAACCCTATCGATCCATTAGACCTGGAGTAAGGACCGCCCAAAAAGCCGTGAAAGACACGAAGGATAGAAAGCCCTTTGCACTAGAGATCGGTCTCTTTTGGGACCGGCCTGTGCGCAACCAACTGTAGCAGAACAACCAAGTTCAAGGACCCGCGATCATTCCTGAAGGGCGAGCCCAGCTGAGACAAACCCATCAACTTTCAACCGACCACATGGACCCGGATAAAGGCCTTATCTTGCACAGTGCCAGTCACTCGAAGTTAAGTAAAGGTCATCTTAGTTGTTAGGTGTAGCTTATTACGGAGCCGCGTGTATTATTGCATAGAGATCCAAGTCTTGTGTTTTTAATAAACTGTGTTTTTGAGCTAACATACTGGTTGTGTGGTCATTTTAATCAATATAAGAAACAGTTTGTGGTTCACATAAAGGGTAAAAGGAACAAGGGATTCTATGATTATATGTGCCTGGTTTATAATGACATCTTAAAAACAGAGTTCAACATTTCTTTGTGAATTATGCCACCTCATTATGTGTTTATGGAGGAATACATATACATAGATACATAAAGGATAGGAGCAGGAGGAGGCCTTTTGGCCCTTAGAGCCTGCTCCGCAATTCATCACGATCATGGCTGATCATCCAACTCAATAGCCTAATCCTGCTTTCTCCCCATAGCCTTTGATCCCATTCTCCCCAAGTGGGTAGCATGGTGGTTAGCATAAATGCTTCACAGCTCCAGGGTCCCAGGTTCAGTTCCCGACTGGGTCACTGTCTGTGCGGAGTCTGCATGTCCTCCCCGTGTGTGCGTGGGTTTCCTCCGGGTGCTCCGGTTTCCTCCCACAGTCCAAAGATGTGCGGGTTAGGTGGATTGGCCATGCTAAATTGCCCGTAGTGTCCTAAAAAAGTAAGGTTAGGGGGGGGGTTGTTGGGTTACGGGTATAGGGTGGATACGTGGGTTTGAGTAGGGTGATCATTGCTCGGCACAACATCGAGGGCTGAAGGGCCTGTTCTGTGCTGTACTGTTCTATGTTCTAAGTGCTATATCCAGCCGCCTCTTGAATATATTCAAAGTTTTAGCATCAACTACTTCCTGTGGTAATGAATTCAACAGGCTCACTACTCTTTGGGTGAAGAAATGTCTCCTTATCTGTGTCCGAAATGGTTTACCCTGAATCCTCAGATTGAGACCCCTGGTTATGGACACACCCATCATTGGTAACATCTTCCCTGCATCTGCCCTGTCTAGTCCTGTTAGAATTTTATAAGTCTCTAGGAGATCCCCCCTCATTCTTCTGAACTCCAGTGAGAACAATCCCAACCTAGTCAATCTCTCCTCATATGACAGTCCCGCCATCCCTGGAATCAGTCTGGTAAACCTTCGCTGCACTCCCTCGAGAGAAGGAGATCAAAACTGCACACAAGACTCCAAGTGTGGCCTCACCATGGCCCTGTACAATTGCAGCAACACATCCCTGCTCCTATACTTGAAACCTCTTGCAATGAAGGCCAACATACCATTAGCCTTCTTTACCGCCTGCTGCACCTGCATGCTTACCTTCAGTGAATGGTGCACAAGGACATCCAGGTCCTGCGCACACACCCCTCTCCCAATTTACAACTATTCAGGTAGTAATCTGCCTTTCTGTTTTTGCTTCCAAAGTGAATAACCTCACACTTTATCAGCATCTGCCATTGATTTTTTAAAAACTGATGGTAAACCTATCAGAATCACATTAAATATACATTATAGAAGCTGAATAATATTCTCTAACTGTTGACAATCTTAATGGTCATTATATGTTTAAAAACTTGGACAACGTGCTTCAATATTTTTAAAGTACTGATAATCATCCACTTACAGTACTTCCCTGAAAATTACTTATTGAAAAATCAGTTTAAGAAAACAAATTCTATTTAAGAATGCGGTATTTATGTGCAAGTATTTATTAGGTATCACTAACATATGCAGAAATATAATCTTTTTAATATTTGCCCTTTTATAAGACAAATATATTGGCTTTTTAATGTAAAACTCTATGCAAGACAGCAAATTAACAAATAATACCCTGTCATTAGCAATCTGCGCAAATACTCTTAAGCATCTGCCCATCACATGATATCACGATAATGCTATCGCAGAGAGAAGCTGAACAGTATCTCATCAGCACTGTCATGCGCCACAGATCTACAAATAATTGCCTGCGCTACAATGTTATATAAAGTAACAAACAGCAAGGGGAGTGTTAAGGGTGAGCCTCTTTACAGGGTAGGTCCCTGACCTTCTCGCTCATAACCTTTTACAAATACAAAGAAATATTCACTGCAGGGACTCTTAATATGTGCATCTGCGGACAATCTGTGCCATTGAACCAGCTCGATAAAGCATAATGGCCTTTCCCACCCCTGTGCATTCCCACGTAGCCTGAAAAAGCAACACATACGCTGTTATTTTGTAATCTACTTTGACAAAGTGTGTACGTACTGATGAAATCCAATGATAACTAAATAGAAGTTATTCCCCGAAAAAAGGTTACAATAGGATCTCAGAATGTAGTTACAATACTTAAGGCCCTGATGTCACAACCTATGGTGTCAGGTAAAGATACCTCAATTCTGTTACAGTCATTCTCTGATGTTAGATTCAATAATAACACTCAGAAGCGTTTACTTTCACTTTGAGTATGTCCTGCTGGATGTAGTTGCCACACTGCTGTGTGAGAGAGAAAAGTGTGGGAGCGGTGTCTCATAAAATTGCCCACAAGGTCCCCGAGAGAGTTGTAAGGGAATGTATACTATAAACCAGAGGATGCCCTCACAACATGGGCCTGGATTTTTGATGGCCTCCAGCCATCCGAAGAGTCGGTGGGTAACCCATCCCCTCCACCTCCGAGTGCCACACGGCCAGTTCTTGCTCGAATGAGTGTTAAGTGATTGCAAGCGGGTCTTCTGCTCCTCAATCGGGAGGATGTCTCATCTTAGAGCTCTCCAGTCCTTGCAGTGACAGTGCTGCAGTGAAGAGAAAATGAAATGCTGGAGGATGCCTGACAGTAAGTCTGGGCACAGGAGGCCCAGAGGTCTCGTGGACTTCACGAAGGGGCGAGGTGGGTGGGGGGGGGGGGGGGGGGGGGGGGGGGTTGTGGGGAGTGGCGTATTGCTTGCCACCCACCCCTTGCAAGGATCAGCCGGCAGCCGACACACACCTAACAGAAACCTGCACCACAGCCACAATGTGCTGCCAGTGGGTTAAACTGGCAGAGAGTGAGTGAGACTTCTACCACATCAGTGGGAGGAAGACCCACTCTCAGGAGCCGCAGGCCATTCAGACTGGCTGGCAGCTCTAGCAGTCTCAGCAGCACCATAGCTCAGTAGTGGGTGCCGTTGTGTCTGCATGAAGGCCCACAGATGACGAGGACATGGATCCTGAAGAATGGTAAGTCGGGATATTGCCAGGGAGAGACCGGAGAGCCCAGTAAGAGGATGAGGAGGGGGGGCGTTTGGAGGAAGGGCGGAGAGGAACAAAGGGGGGTATCATCATGGGGGTTGTCCCTGATACGCACAGTGCGCCCCACAAAGGATGTACTCCCTTCCTGCCTTGTCAACAGATTTTTTTTAATGGTCGGCCACTCCCACCCACCTGTCCCCACTATGATGTGGGTAGCATATTCTTCTGGTCAATTGGCTTGGGGTAACAGATGGTTACAACTGATGGTTAACTATTTATTTAAAGGGCAGCCTGGTGGCGCAGTGGTTAGCACTGCTGCCTGACGGCACTGAGGTCCCAGGTTCGATCCCGGCTCTGGGGCACTGTCATAGAACATACAGTGCAGAAGGAGTCGATTCGGCCCATCGAGACTGCACCGACCCGCTTAAGCCCTCACTTCCACACTATCCCCGTAACCCAATAACCCCTCCTGACCTTTTTGGTCAATAGGGGCAATTTATCATCTCCAATCCACCTAACCTGCAGGTCTTTGGACTGTGGAAGGAAACCGGAGCACCCGGAAGAAACCCACGCAGACACTGGGAGAATGTGCAGACTCCGCACAGACAGTGACCCAGTGGGGAATCGAACCTGGGATCCTGGCGCTGTGAAGCCTCAGTGCTAGCCACTTGTGCTACCGTGCTGCCCACATGCTGTCCGTGTGGAGTTTGCACATTCTCCCCGTGTTTGCCCCACAACGCAAAAGATGAGCAGGGTACTCTTAAAAAAATTTTTTTTTTAATTATTTATTTAAATCTGGTGGGCTGGCTAACAATATTGGCTTCTGCCGACAGGGAATTGTTATAGGGAATACCCGTAGGTGGGCTGGAAGGTGGTCCGCTTGCCTGTCCTCAAATTTTACATTTTACCGTTTGATGTAGGCATATCTTTTTCTGTCTGCGCTACCACGCAACGAGAGCAGGACATGATTATTGGGGGATATCCAGAGCGCCTTTAGGGGAGCTCTGCCAGTGTTGTGGCTCACATTTATCACTCAACCAAATTCCTAAAACACAATCTGTTACTTCATTTTGTGTTGTTATTTGTGGGAATTTCCATATGCACAAACTGGCCGCTGCGTTTCCTACTTTGAAAACGTGACTACACTCTGTAAATGCTTAGTTAACTGTAAAGTGTTTTGGGGTAAAGTGTTGAGGTCAGGGGGCAGCACGGTGGTGCAGTGGGTTAGCCCTGTTGCCTCATGGCGCCGAGGTCCCAGGTTCGATCCCAGCTCTGGGTCACTGTCCGTGTAGAGTTCGCACATTCTCCCCGTATTTGCGTGGGTTTCGCCCCCACAACCCAAAGAGGTGTAGAGTAAGTGGATTGGCCACGCTAAATTGCCTCTTGATTGGAAAAAATGAATTGGGTACTCTAAATTTATTTAAAAAAAAGAAGTGTTGAGGTCATGAAAAGTGCTGGATAAATGCAAGTTCTATTTTTCTCTTTATTCCTAGTTTTGTCATCATTCACCCAGGGATTTGCCCAACGCATTTTCACAGACAAGAGGGAGGGCATCACATGAGGCAAATTTTCTTCATCTGTCCTTCTTCGAGTGTGTTACAAGTGGAGATTGTATGCGCTGTTTCACACAATGCTTCCCGGTTATCATTTTTAACAACATTTCTTTCCCAGGCTCTTTTTGTTACATTTGTATTTCCTGAATATGCTAGTTGAGATTGTGTGTCTGCAGAATGGTTTCCCAAAGCCATCTTTAAAATGTGTAATGTAAAAGGTTTCACCAGTGGCGCAGCACGTTTACAAGCGGCAGCAGACACTCACAGACCCAGTTATGACAGCTGACCTCAGCAGGGGTGCCAGGAGAGACCATAAATTTGGCTTCAAAGTCCTTGGGTTAGGGAGAGGGGAATACCAGACAGGACTCTTGCTCCTGATCATAGTTACCCTCCCGATTGCTTCATAAGAACATAAGAACTAGGAGCAGGAGTAGGCCATCTGGCCCCTCGAGCCTGCTCCGCCATTCAATTAGATCATGGCTGATCTTTTGTGGACTCAGCTCCACTTTCCGGCCCGAACACCATAACCCTTAATCCCTTTATTCTTCAAAAAACTATCTATCTTTACCTTAAAAACATGTAATGAAGGAACCTCAACTGCTTCACTGGGCAAGGAATTCCATAGATTCACAACCCTTTGGGTGAAGAAGTTCCTCCTAAACTCAGTCCTAAATCTACTTCCCCTTATTTTGAGGCTATGTCCCCTAGTTCTGCTGTCACCCACCAGTGGAAACAACCTGCCCGCATCTATCCTATCTATTCCCTTCATAATTTTAAATGTTTCTATAAGATCCCCCCTCATCCTTCTAAACTTCCTGTTGGAATTATATATGCACGGACAATGAAGCGGAGCTTGGCCAAAATGGCCCCATCATTGCTGAGATTTAATGCCAAAGTTCATAGATGAAGAGCGGTAACTTTGACAAAGTATTGAGACTTCCTATGGAACCAGGATTCAACACATTCAGATGCAAAGGGAGGGAAGCTAAAAGTAAAATTATTTTAATAACTTAAAAAATTATAGTAGTGCCATTTAAAAAGAAGCTGCTGCTTTATTTAAGATTTTTAAAATTGCTCCTCCTGAATTTTACCATTTTTTCCCTGGGGCTTCACAATAACTACCCTTGAGCAATGTATACACCCAATACAGTGGACATTAGTAGATACATTTCTTATTACCCCATTTACTAAATTGGCCTAAATCCGATTTTAATTAGTACAGTGAATGACATCCCAACTTAGTGAAAGAATCATTAAATGGTCAATCCTATTAAACCTATTTATTATCCATTCCTTTTTAAAAATAAATTTAGAGAACCCAATTGATTTTTTCCAATTAAGGGGCAATTTAGCATGGCCAATCCACCTACCCTGCACATATTTTGGGATGTGGGGGCGAAACCCACGCAAACACGGGGAGAATGTGCAAACTCCACATGGACAGTGACCCAGAACCGGGAACCTCGGTGCCGTGAGACAACAGGACTAACCCACTGCGCCACCATGCTGCCCTTTATTGTCCATTCCTAATTTACCTTCAGGAGGTAGTGGGGAGCTACCTTCCTGAGTGCAACTGACTAACTTGTTAGATCATTGAAGAGGGCCTGGACTCACCCACAGGCCAGATTGGATAAGGATGACAGATTTCTTTCCCTAAAGGGCAATAGTGAGGTTTTTGAGGTTTTTGAATGAAAATTATTTAACTTCATGCTCACCACAACTGATACTAGCTTGTTTTTTTTAATAATGATCTATTTAATTAATTGATTTTAAATTCCCTTGGACATCCAATTGCAATTTATTGCAAAAAGATTGCAAGCAAGTATGTCAGGAATGTGGAAACTTAATGAGATTAACAGTGAACTTGAGATGAAAATAAAATAACAGAAAAATAACAGAACACTAGCAGGCACCTAGAGGAATAATGAGCTGTGATGTGCCCAGTAACAAGATTAGCAGGACTCCATAGACATTGAGGTGCAAATGGCCATATCAAAACCATTTTCTATCAGAGATCACTGGGCTATACAAATGATAACTTCTAAAGGCAAGGACTCTGAGTGCGATAGACAGCAGAATTCATGGAGGGGACTATCTAAGAGATTGAACAGTACAACTGCTCGCACCCTCATCGGGAAGGAGGCTATTTCTCCATCCAAAAGCCAGACAGCCCAGTTCCATCTATGATTCGAGCCACGGAGGTCTGTTCAAGCTAACACTTAGAGCCCCGGCAGATTGCAGATATTCCCCTCTAAAAGACGTAGTTTTGTACCTTTGCTGAACCAAGAAGAGACTTTTTCAGAGACTTGGTCACCTAAGTGGTACTATGTGGTAACAATGAGCTGTATTTGACCTATAGGGTTACGAACATTGAGTGTTGCTTGGGAAAAGGGGTGACTCAAGTGATGTTCAGGGAACGTGGGTATATTTTGGGGAGCTTTGACAAAGGGTCATCTGGACTTGAAATGTTAGCTCTTTTCTCTCCCTACAGATGCTGTCAGACCTGCTGAGATTTTCCAACATTTTCTCTTTGGTTTAAGATAAAGTGTTTAGTTATTCCTATATGTAAGTGTCATAATGTGTATTTGATTGCCGTGCCTTTCTTTTTTTCTTTTACTTCAATAAATATTCTTTATTAATTGTTCACACAACAACTGGACTGGTTCCTCACTGGGTTGTACGTAGTTCCTCACATTATTCCAAACAAAAATACACCACTGAGAACCAGTGTTTCAATTTATCCTTCGGGGTTTTGAGACACCCTCGCAGGTAACATCAGCGGGGACCTTAACAAGTAAAATTGCAGCAAGCGTACAGGTGAGGGGCCAATAAAACGGAGATGCATTTGCGGAGTGGAATCAAAAGGATAATCATGAAAGAGGGAGGAGATTTGAGCATATTGCACATACTTGTGTAACTCACTTGCAGCCCCAATTCAACCACTTTTTAGGCTGCCCATTTGCTCTTTGCATGACTCTGACATTGACGCTCTGGATGCAGATTACCCAGAGCATTGTAGAACTCTTTCTCTAAGAATTGAATTTTCAGTTGATGTTACTTGACACAATACAGAGGACTTGAGAATTTCATAAGCTTATTGTATGTGATTGGAACACGTCCTGTTGCGTATTTTTCATCTCAACTCGTCCCAGTTCTTGCGTGATCAGGTGAGCTCACAACAGCCTTAAAGTCGGTAAAGGATGGCATGGTGGCACAGTGGTTAGCACTCCTGCCTCTACAGCGCCGAGGACCTGGGTTCGATTCCAGCCCCAGGTCACTGTCCATGTGGAGTTTGCGCATTCTCCCTGTGTCTGCGTGGGCCTCACCCCCACAACCCAAAGATGTGTGGGCTAGGTGGATTGGCCACGCTAAACTGATTCTTAATTGGAAATATTTTTTAAATTAAAAGCAGTAAAAATCTCACATAATATTGCTGTGTGCAAATTGCACACTGTGTTTCCTCCAATGCAACAGTGACAACAATTCCAACACTACTTAATAGGCTGTAAAGCACACGTTAGCACTGTTGCTTTACAGCGCCAGGTTCCCAGGTTCAATTCCCGGCTTGGGTCAATAATAGTATGCCAATCTCAGAGTAGTGGCTCTGATTGCACCTGTCTGACAGGTTTTCCTCATTCACACTAGCTAGCCTCCCTGTAGCTTAACATAAGGCCAGGTTTCGAGCAGTTGATGCCATGTCTGTCTCATAGGAACTGCATTGACATTTCTTAGAAGAGTCTTATATATTAGAATCCCTATAGTGCAAAAGGAGGCCATTCCGTCCATCGGGTCTGCACCGACCCTTGGAAAGAGCACCCAAACATAGGCCCATGCCCCCACCCTATTCCCGTAACCCAGTAGCCCTACCTAACCTGTACATCTTTGGACTGCGGGAGGAAACCGGAGCACCCAGAGGAAACCCACGCAGACATGTGGAGAACGTGCAAACTCCACACAGACAGTGACCCAAGGCCAGAATTGGAGCTGGGTCGCTGGCTCTGTGAGGCAGCAGTGCTAACCACCGTGCCGCCCCAAACTCATTTTCACATAGGATCATGCAGCGGGCACACAAAGGAAATCTTCATCTTGTTTGGGATGGATTTGGACTCACCTGTGAAAGGCCAATATCTAAACCACATGCAATTTGGTTAAATACATTAGAATATGTTGAAATATTATGTAATGCTTTAATGCCTTTCAGATGGATGTATATTTTCAGGCCCTTTCTTTACATTATAATTATAAATAGTTTTTCATCCATCCTTTGTAATAATCATTATTAATGCCACAAGTAGGCTGACATTAACACTGCAATGAAGTTACTGTGAAAGTCCCCTAGTCACCACATTCCGGGTACACTGAGGGATAATTCAGAATGTCCAATTCACCTAACCAAGCACATCTTTCGGGACTTGTGGGAGGAAACTGGTGCACCCGGAGGAAACCCACACAGACATAGAACATACAACATACAACATTACAGCGCAGTACGGGCCCTTCGGCCCTCGATGTTGCGCCGACCTGTGAAACCATCTGAAGCCTATAGAATGTGCAGACTCCGCACAGACAGTGACCCAAGCAGTGGCGGACCTACATTTTTGGGGCCCTGAAGCTTGAACTGTGATGGGGACCCCTTCGCAACCAGCAACGAGGTCTGGGTAACCACTGTTATATTCGTCAATGGGGTTGTTCCATGACAGATCACCACAAACTTTTAAAAAAATTAACCACTACATCTCAGATTTCGATTAAAATTGCTGCACTGGATTATCTCACATGTCAAAGTCACTGTTGTGAATAAAAGTTTCCTATGCCTTGTAGTTTTCGAGATATGGGGGGGATGAAAATGAGGGAAATGTTATATACATGCATGATGCATCATAGAATGATGAAATAAAACATAGAAAAGACCACAGTCAATATAATCTTTTATTTTAGACACCTATAAGAATACATACTACATGAAGCACATTTTACAAAGTACTCTTTTTTTCTGTTTTTTTCTCGCAACATATTCACGTACAGTTTTGTCATATGAGAGCTTCCTTGTAATGTCATTTTCTCGAGACAATAGGCATAAAGAATTTAAGCGCTCTTCAGTCATGGTAGACCAAAATTTGTACTTTATAAAGGATAGCTTTGAAAAATTCCTTTCTGCTTCACAGCTCATGATAGCCATTTTTAAAAGATTTATAATAAATAAGCTAAATAGGCTAAACTAGGCTATGTTCAAGCCAGCCTACACTAGGCTAAACTAAGTTAGGCAAGACTAGGCCACCAAAACTCAAAGGCTAAGGTAATGTAACACATTAGGCTTAGGCTAATCTAACACTATTTCACCTTTATTACTGGCCTTACTTTTCTAAATATAACATTTATTTTTGAGTAGGGGTAATTAAATATTGTATCCTTATGAACACTTTATTGAAAAAAATTCTTGTCTAGATCGCTATCACGAGTGCTATCACACTGAAAATTCACGATAGCATTGTGATTGCCTTTCCAACAGCTCCCCTTTTTTGTCACAACACGTCATCTACTGTTTGTATTTCAGTCATAAATGTTAATAGTGTTTTAAATTATTTATAATCATTTTATATTAAATATATTTAGAATGAAACATCCTTAATTTGAACGTTTTTTTCATTTACGGCTAGCCTACATGATATGTTAATAACCTTTTAATTTTTATTTTAACTATTATTTTGCATTGAATTATACTATATTATTAATATTATTATTTTTTAAAAACCCCTTCGCATATAGTAGACGCAAAATTTTTAAGCAACGTGGACTAAAGTCGCTTCTGGGGCCCCTCCGGGATTAGGGGCCCTGAAGCTTAAGCTTCATTAGTTTCATAGTAGATCCGCCCCTGGACCCAAGCTGGGGAATCGAACCTGGGAACCTGGCGCTGTGAAGCAACAGTGCTAACATGTGCTTTACAGCCTATTACGGGAATGCCGCCATCAATCATTCCACGACCCGTACTTTGAAAAACCCTAAGTTAATCTTCTTTGGACTGCCTCAATGCCAGTGTATTTTTCCAAATTCAGAGTACCCAATTATTTTTTCCAATTAAGGGGCAATTTAGCGTGGCCAATCCACCCACCCTGCACATCTTTCGGTTGTGGGGGTGAGACCCAAGCAGACACTGGGAGAATGTGCAAACTCCACACAGACAGTGACCCGGGGCCGGGGTCAAACCCGGGTCCGCTGCGACTGAGGCAGCAGTGCTAACCGCTCCACCACCGTGCTGCCCTTATTTGTCCTTAGAAAAGGGAACCAAAACTTTTCTCAGACTTCCTAGTGTGTTCTAAATAGCGGCTTGTATAGTTTTAGCAAGACTTTCCTAATTTTATACTCCTTTCCCTTTGAAATAAAGGGCAACATTTCTGGCATCTGCAGTATTTTGCTTTTACTAAATTGAAATATAAATCCTTTTTCTCACAAATAATGACCATCTGGGTGAGGAAACAGAGGGTGTGAGGTGTGCAATGTTTCCCCCAAGGTCCTTAAGGTAGAATTGGTGAAAGAGACTTGAATGTGTGGTGGTGGTGGGGGAGGGGTACAGTTGTGGAATCGTGAATTTATCTCCCCCCCCCCCCCCCCCGCCCCAACCATCACGTTAATTGTTTTCCGGAAAGATATATGAAAGTTGCAAACACTGGCGAGTTGAATTTCATTACCTCACATTTCAAGGAGAGACTGCGATTAAGCTGGTAAGTTTGACATACTCATTGCATCACGTCCAGCAACTGGCATTAACAAAACAATCAGAGCGTTCCCTCTCTGCAGAACACTTAAAACTACAAGAGCGACGGTGCCACACGTCCGCCCTCATCAGCTGATACATGCTTGTCACCAAGTTAAATGTTCACCCCTGGCTGAGCCGCGTTTCCTTTCAATTAATCGAATGGGAGCCGACACAATCATTGAAGTTGTACATAGAAAGAAACAAGATAGGAGCTCAGAAATAAATCAAATCAAATCACGATGCCCCCTAAGTTTCTGTGTGTATGTGTGTGTGTTGTTGCTGCGATGTCGGTTTCTCTCTAGGTGTTGTTTCTGGGATGTCAGTCTCTCTCTGTGTGATGTTGCTGGGATGCCAGTCTCTCTCTGGGTGTTGTTGCTGCGATGTGAGTTTCTCTCTCTGGGTGTTTTTGCTGGGATGTCAGTCTGTCTCTTTGGGTGTTGTTGCTGGGATGTCAGTCTCCCTCTCTGGATGTTGTTGTTGGGATGTCAGTTTCTCTCTCTGGGTGATGTTGCTGGGATGTCAGTTTCTCTCTGGATGTTGTTGCTGGGTTGTCCGTCTCTCTCTCTGGGTGTTGTTGCTGGGATGTCAGTTTCTCTCTCTGGGTGTTGTTGCTGGGATGTCAGTCTCTCTCTGGATGTTGTTGCTGGGATGTCAGTTTCTCTCTCTCTGTTCTTGCTGGAATGTCTGTCTCTCTCTGGGTGTTGTTGCTGGGATGTCATTTTTATCTCTGGGTGCTGTTGCTGGGATGTCAGTTTCTCTCTCTGGGTGTTGTTGCTGGGATGTCAGTTTCTCTCTGGGTGTTGTTGCTGGGATGTCAGTTTCTCTCTCTGGGTGTTGTTGCTGGGATGTCATTTTTATCTCTGGGTGCTGTTGCTGGGATGTCAGTTTCTCTCTGGGTGTTGTTGCTGGGATGTCAGTTTCTCTCTATGTATTGTTGCTGTGATGTCAGTTTCTCTCTGGGTGTTGTTGCTGGGATGTCAGTCTCTCTCTCTGGGTGTTGTTGCTGGGATGTCAGTCTCTCTCTCTGGATGTTGTTGCTGGGTTGTCTGTTTCTCTCTCTGGGTGTTGTTGCTGGGATGTCAGTCTCCCTCTCTGGGTGATGTTGCTGGGATGTCAGTTTCTCTCTGGGTGTTGTTGCAGGGATGTCCGTCTCTCTCTCTGGGTGTTGTTGCTGGGACGTCGGTTTCTCTCTCTGGGTGATGTTGCTGGGATGTCAGTTTCTCTCTCTGGGTATTGTTGCTGGGATGTCAGTTTCTCTCTCTGGGTGTTGTTGCTGGGATGTCAGTTTCTCTCTCTGTGTTGTTGCTGGGATGTCAGTCTCTCTCTCTGGGTGTTGTTGCTGGGATGTCAGTCTCTCTCTCTGGGTGTTGTTGCTGGGATGTCAGTCTCTCTCTCTGGGTGTTGTTGCTGGGATGTCAGTCTCTCTCTCTGGGTGTTGTTTTTTTTTTTTTAATAAATTTAGAGTACCCAATTCATTTTTTCCAATTAAGGGGCAATTTAGCGTGTTCAATCCACCTAGCCTGCACATCTTTGGGTTGTGGGGGTGAAACCCACGCAAACACGGGGAGAATGTGCAAACTCCACACGGACAGTGACCCAGAGCCGGGATCGAACCTGGGACCTCGGCGCCGTGAGACTGCAGTGCTACTCACTGAGCCACCGTGCTGCCCATCTCTGGGTGTTGTTGATGGGATGTTAGTTTCTCTCTGGGTGTTGTTGCTGGGATGTTAGTTTCTCTCTGGGTGTTGTTGCTGGGATGTCAGTTTCTCTCTCTGGGTGTTGTTGCTCGGATGTCAGTTTCTCTCTGGGTGTTGTTGCTGGGATGTCATTTTCTCTCTGGGTGTTGTTGCTGTGATGTCAGTTTCTCTCTGGGTTTTGTTGCTGGGATGTCAGTCTCTCTCTGCGTGTTGTTGCTGGGATGTCAGTCTCTCTCTGGGTGTTGTTTCTGGGATGTCAGTTTCTCTGGGTGTTGTTGCTGGAAGGTCAGTTTCTCTCTCTGGGTGTTGTTGCTGGGATGTCAGTCTCTCTCTGTGTGTTGTTGCTGGGATGTCAGTCTCTCTCTCTGGGTGTTGTTGCTGGGATGTCAGTCTCTCTCTGTGTGTTGTTGCTGAGATGTCAGTCTCTCTCTGTGTGTTGTTGCTGGGATGTCAGTCTCTCTCTCTGGGTGTTGTTGCTGGGATGTCAGTCTCTCTCTGTGTGTTGTTGCTGAGATGTCAGTTTCTCTGGGTGTTGTTGCTGGAATGTCAGTTTCTCTCTTTGTGTTGTTGCTGGGATGTCAGTTTCTCGCTCTGTGTGTTGTTGCTGGGATGTCAGTTTCTCTCTGGGTGTTGTTGCTGATATGTCAGTCTTTCTGTGGATGTGATGTTGTTGCTGGGATGTCAGTCTCTCTCTGGGTGTTGTTGCTGGGATGTCAGTCTCTCTCTGTGTGTTGTTGCTGAGATGTCAGTCACTCTCTCTGGGTGTTGTTGATGGGATGTCAGTTTCTCTCTGGGTGTTGTTGCTGGGATGTCAGTCCCTCTCTGGGTGTTGTTGCTGGGATGTCAGTCTCTCTATCTGGATGTTGTTGCTGGGATGTCAGTTTCTCTCTGGGTGTTGTTGCTGGGATGTCAGTTTCTCTGTGTGTGTTGTCGCTGGGATGTCAGTTTCTCTCTCTGGGTGTTGTTGCTGGGATGTCAGTCTCTCTCTCTGTGTTGTTGCTGGGATGTCAGGATGTCAGTCTCTCTCTCTGGGTGTTGTTGTTGGGATGTCAGTCTCACTGGGTGTTGTTGCTGGGATGTCAGTTTCTCTGGGTGTTGTTGCTGGGATGTCAGTTTCTCTGGGTGTTGTTGCTGGAATGTCAGTTTCTCTCTGGGTGGTGTTGCTGGGATGTCAGTCTCTCTCTCTGGGTGTTGTTGCTGGGATGTCAGTCTCTCTCTGGGTGTTGTTTCTGGGATGTCAGTTTCTCTGGGTGTTGTTGCTGGAATGTCAGTTTCTCTCTGGGTGTTGTTGCAGGGATGTCCGTCTCTCTCTCTGGGTGTGTTGCTGGGATGTCAGTCTCTCTCTCTGTGTTGTTGCTGGGATGTCAGTCTCTCTATCTGGGTGTTGTTGCTGGGATGTCAGTCTCTCTCTCTGGGTGTTGTTGCTGGGATGTCAGTCTCTCTCTCTGGGTGTTGTTGCTGGGAAGTCAGTCTCTCTCTCTGGGTGTTGTTGCTGGGATGTCAGTTTATCTCTGGGTTTTGTTGCTGGGATGTCAGTCTCTCTCTGGGTGTTGTTGCTGAGATGTCAGTCACTCTCTCTGGGTGTTGTTGCTGAGATGTCAGTTTCTCTCTCTGGGTGTTGCTGGGATGTCAGTCTCTCTCTGGGTGTTGTTTCTGGGATGTCAGTTTCTCTGGGTGTTGTTGCTGGAATGTCAGTTTCTCTCTCTGGGTGTTGTTGCTGGGATGTCAGTCTCTCTCTGTGTGTTGTTGCTGAGATGTCAGTCTCTCTCTCTGGGTGTTGTTGCTGGGATGTCAGTTTCTCTCTATGTGCTGTTGCTGGGATGTCAGTTTCTCTCTGGGTGTTGTTGCTGCAATGTCAATCTCTCTCTGGGTGTTGTTGCTGGGACGTCAGTTTCTCTCTCTGGGTGTTGTTGCTGGGATGTCAGTTTCTCTCTGGATGTTGTTGCTGGGTTGTCTGTTTCTCTCTCTGGGTGTTGTTGCTGGGATGTCAGTCTCTCTCTCTGGGTGTTGTTGCTGGGATGTCAGTCTCTCTCTCTGGGTGATGTTGCTGGGATGTCAGTTTCTCTCTGGGTGTTGTTGCAGGGATGTCCGTCTCTCTCTCTGGGTGTTGTTGCTGGGATGTCAGTCTCTCTCTCTGTGTTGTTGCTGGGATGTCAGTCTCTCTCTCTGGGTGTTGTTGCTGGGATGTCAGTCTCTCTCTCTGGGTGTTGTTGCTGGGATGTCAGTCTCTCTCTCTGGGTGTTGTTGATGGGATGTTAGTTTCTCTCTGGGTGTTGTTGCTGGGATGTCAGTTTCTCTCTCTGGGTGTTGTTGCTCGGATGTCAGTTTCTCTCTGGGTGTTGTTGCTGTGATGTCAGTTTCTCTCTCTGGGTTTTGTTGCTGGGATGTCAGTCTCTCTCTGGGTGTTGTTGCTGGGATGTCAGTCTCTCTCTGGGTGTTGTTTCTGGGATGTCAGTTTCTCTGGGTGTTGTTGCTGGAAGGTCAGTTTCTCTCTCTGGGTGTTGTTGCTGGGATGTCAGTCTCTCTCTGTGTGTTGTTGCTGAGATGTCAGTCACTCTCTCTGGGTGTTGTTGCTGGGATGTCAGTTTCTCTCTGGGTGTTGTTGCTGGGATGTCAGTTTCTCGCTCTGTGTGTTGTTGCTGGGATGTCAGTTTCTCTCTGGGTGTTGTTGCTGATATGTCAGTCTTTCTGTGGATGTGATGTTGTTGCTGGGATGTCAGTCTCTCTCTGGGTGTTGATGCTGGGATGTCAGTCTCTCTCTGTGTGTTGTTGCTGGGATGTCAGTCACTCTCTCTGGGTGTTGTTGCTGGGATGTCAGTCTCTCTCTCTGGGTGTTGTTGCTGGGATGTCAGTCTCTCTCTGGGTGTTGTTTCTGGGATGTCAGTTTCTCTGGGTGTTGTTGCTGGAATGTCAGTTTCTCTCTGGGTGTTGTTGCAGGGATGTCCGTCTCTCTCTCTGGGTGTTGTTGCTGGGATGTCAGTCTCTCTCTCTGTGTTGTTGCTGGGATGTCAGTCTCTCTCTCTGGGTGTTGTTGCTGGGATGTCAGTCTCTCTCTCTGGGTTTTGTTGCTGGGATGTCAGTCTCTCTCTGGGTGTTGTTGCTGGGATGTCAGTCTCTCTCTAGGTGTTGTTTCTGGGATGTTAGTTTCTCTGGGTGTTGTTGCTGGAATGTCAGTTTCTCTCTCTGGGTGTTGTTGCTGGGATGTCAGTCTCTCTCTGTGTGTTGTTGCTGAGATGTCAGTCACTCTCTCTGGGTGTTGTTGCTGGGATGTCAGTCTCTCTCTCTGGGTGTTGTTGCTGTGATGTCAGTTTATCTCTGGGTTTTGTTGCTGGGATGTCAGTCTCTCTCTGGGTGTTGTTGCTGGAATGTCAGTTTCTCTCTCTGGGTGTTGTTGCTGGGATGTCAGTCACTCTCTCTGGGTGTTGTTGCTGGGATGTCAGTCACTCTCTCTGGGTGTTGTTGCTGGGATGTCAGTCACTCTCTCTGGGTGTTGTTGCTGGAATGTCAGTTTCTCTCTCTGTGTGTTGTTGCTGAGATGTCAGTCACTCTCTCTGGGTGTTGTTGCTGGGATGTCAGTTTCTCTGGGTGTTGTTGCTGGAATGTCAGTTTCTCTCTGGGTGTTGTTGCAGGGATGTCCGTCTCTCTCTCTGGGTGTTGTTGCTGGGATGTCAGTCTCTCTCTCTGTGTTGTTGCTGGGATGTCAGTCTCTCTCTCTGGGTGTTGTTGCTGGGAAGTCAGTCTCTCTCTCTGGGTTTTGTTGCTGGGATGTCAGTCTCTCTCTGGGTGTTGTTGCTGGGATGTCAGTCTCTCTCTAGGTGTTGTTTCTGGGATGTCAGTTTCTCTGGGTGTTGTTGCTGGAATGTCAGTTTCTCTCTCTGGGTGTTGTTGCTGGGATGTCAGTCTCTCTCTGTGTGTTGTTGCTGAGATGTCAGTCACTCTCTCTGGGTGTTGTTGCTGGGATGTCAGTCTCTCTCTCTGGGTGTTGTTGCTGTGATGTCAGTTTATCTCTGGGTTTTGTTGCTGGATGTCAGTCTCTCTCTGGGTGTTGTTTCTGGGATGTCAGTTTCTCTGGGTGTTGTTGCTGGAATGTCAGTTTCTCTCTCTGGGTGTTGTTGCTGGGATGTCAGTCACTCTCTCTGGGTGTTGTTGCTGGGATGTCAGTCACTCTCTCTGGGTGTTGTTGCTGGGATGTCAGTCACTCTCTCTGGGTGTTGTTGCTGGAATGTCAGTTTCTCTCTCTGTGTGTTGTTGCTGAGATGTCAGTCACTCTCTCTGGGTGTTGTTGCTGGGATGTCAGTTTCTCTCTATGTGCTGTTGCTGGGATGTCAGTTTCTCTCTGGGTGTTGTTGCTGCAATGTCAGTCTCTCTCTGGGTGTTGTTGCTGGGACGTCAGTTTCTCTCTCTGGGTGTTGTTGCTGGGATGTCAGTCTCTCTCTCTGGATGTTGTTGCTGGGTTGTCTGTTTCTCTCTCTGGGTGTTGTTGCTGGGATGTCAGTCTCTCTCTCTGTGTTGTTGCTGGGATGTCAGTTTCTCTCTCTGGGTGTTGTTGCTGGGATGTCCGTCTCTCTCTCTGGGTGTTGTTGCTGGGATGTCAGTCTCTCTCTCTGGGTGTTGTTGCTGGGATGTCCGTCTCTCTCTCTGGTGTTGTTGCTGGGATGTCAGTCTCTCTCTCTGGGTGTTGTTGCTGGGATGTCAGTCTCTCTCTCTGGGTGATGTTGCTGGGATGTCAGTTTCTCTCTGGGTGTTGTTGCTGGGATGTCAGTTTCTCTCTCTGGGTGTTGTTGCTGGGATGTCAGTTTCTCTCTCTGGGTGTTGTTGCTGGAATGTCAGTTTCTCTCTCTGGGTGTTGTTGCTGGGATGTCCGTCTATCTCTCTGGGTGTTGTTGCTCGGATGTCAGTTTCTCTCTGGGTGTTGTTGCTGGGATGTCACTTTCTCTCTCTGGGTGTTGTTGCTGGGATGTCAGTCTCTCTCTCTGGGTGTTGTTGCTGGGATGTCAGTCTCTCTCTCTGGGTGTGTATTGTTGCTGGGATGTCAGTCTCTCTCTCTGGGTGTTGTTGCTGGGATGTCAGTCTCTCTCTCTGGGTTTTGTTGCTGGGATGTCAGTTTCTCTCTGGGTGTTGTTGCTGGGATGTCAGTTTCTCTCTCTGGGTGTTGTTGCTGGGATGTCAGTTTCTCTCTGGGTGTTGTTGCTGGGATGTCAGTCTCTCTCTCTGGGTTTTGTTGCTGGGATGTCAGTTTCTCTCTGGGTGTTGTTGCTGGGATGTCAGTTTCTCTCACTCTGTGTTGTTGCTGGGATGTCAGTCTCTCTCTCTGTGTTGTTGCTGGGATGTCAGTCTCTCTCTCTGGGTGTTGTTGCTGGGATGTCAGTCTCTCTCTCTGGGTGTGTATTGTTGCTGGGATGTCAGTCTCTCTCTGGGTTTTGTTGCTGGGATGTCAGTTTCACTCTCTCTGTTGTTGCTGGGATGTCAGTCTCTCTCTCTGGGTGATGTTGCTGGGATGTCAGTCTCTCTCTCTGGGTGTTGTTGTTGGGATGTCAGTTTCTCTCTCTGTGTTTTGTTGCTGGGATGTCAGTCTCTCTCTCTGGGTGTTGTTGGTGGGATGTCAGTCTCTCTCTTTGGGTGTTGTTGTTGGGATGTAAGTCTCTCTCTCTGGGTGTTGTTGCTGGGATGTCAGTCTCTCTATCTGGGTGTTGTTGTTGGGATGTCAGTTTCTCTCTCTGTGTGTTGTTGCTGGGATATCAGTTTCTCTCTGGGTGTTGTTGCTGGTATTTCAGTCTCTGTCTGGGTGTGTGTTGTTGCTGGGATGTCAGTTTCTCTCTGGGTGTAGTTGCTGGGATGTCAGTTTCTCTCTCTGGGTGTTGTTGCTGGGATGTCATTCTCTCTCTCTGGGTGTGTGTTGTTGCTGGGATGTCAGTTTCTCTCTCTGGGTGTTGTTGCTGGGATGTCAGTTTCTCTCTCTGGGTGTTGTTGCTGGGATGTCAGTTTCTCTCTGGGTGTTGTTGCTGGGATGTCAGTTTCAGTCTCTGGGTGTTGTTGCTGGTTTGTCAGTTTCTCTCTGAGTGTTGTTGCTGGGATGTCAGTCTCTCTCTCTGGGTGTTGTTGCTGGGATGTCAGTTTCAGTCTCTGGGTGTTGTTGCTGGGATGTCAGTTTCTCTCTCTGGTTGTTGTTCCTGGGATGTCAGTTTCTCTCTGGGTGTGTGTTGTTACTGGGATGTCAGTTTCTCTCTGGGTGTTGTTGCTGGGATGTCAGTCTCTCTATCTGGGTGTTGTTGTTGGGATGTCAGTTTCTCTCTCTGTGTGTTGTTGCTGGGATGTCAGTTTCTCTCTGGGTGTTGTTGCTGGTATGTCAGTCTCTCTCTGGGTGTGTGTTGTTGCTAGGATGTCAGTTTCTCTCTCTGGGTGTTATTCCTGAGATGTCAGTCTCTCTCTCTGGGTGTGTGTTGTGTCTGGGATGTCCGTCACTCTCTGGGGCTGTACCTGGGATGTCAGTTCTTCTGTGTGTGTTTTGCAGATATTTCATTTTCTGTGTCTGGCTAAACGCTGGCGAGTAATTTTCATGAGGTGCTCTCCCCCCCTTGCTCACATTGCATTGTGGGATGAAATAGGATGCAGGAATAGTCAGGCAAGGGGAAAATGCAGAGAGGGAGAGCGCAAGCTGCTTTGAGCCAATGGAGGCGGCCGGCAGCCCAGCCATTGCGGAGGGACGAGGCGGTATTTCAGGAAGGCAGAGAGGGGAGGGGCGACACAAAATAGAGGATCACATCGGGGAACCAAGCGGTTTACGGGGGGGAAAAAATAATAAAGAGGGAGACAGACACGCAAGAGGGGGTGGGGGGAAGAGGAAAATACAAAGCTTTGCTGGAGCGATTGGGAGATTAACATCGAGAAGGTGAGATGACGTCTCGCAAGGCATATATAACTGTTTGCTTCATGCTTTTTTTTTGCAATTTCTGTTCTGATTTAGCAATATCACGATGTTTTGGGGGTTACCTTAAAATGACCTAAGCTCTTTTAAAAAGGAAAGCTTTTTCAAGGTGTTACTGCTAATGCACGTATTTACTGCAGCTTCGCGGGAGGAGGAGGAGGGGGGAGGAATAGACAATGTATATTATGTGCTGACAAGCCGTTTTAATTAGAGCAAACATGTTTTACTTTTGCGTGAACCTGCGATTTTTGTGTGTGTGCGGGGATTGCTGTGTATGTGGGGTGCATAGTGTAAATCTACGAGTTGAATTCATTGGTACAAACTGATGGTTTCGTTGAATTGAAGTGGATGATTGGGAGAGGGGAGGGGGACGTGCGACGGTGAGTGAAATTCGAATCATTTTGGGTTTTGTTTTTGCCATTATTATTATTGGAGGGGTGAGATTCGGGTTCTCCGCAGAGATGAGCGAGCTCCATCTTCCAATCCGATTGTCTCATCTTTCAAGAATTCCATGTAATCGAACGTGCACCAATTTTTTTTTTGATGTGTGGTTATTTATGGAGATAATGATGACCCTGGGCCCGCGAGGATTATTTATTGCAAGTAACCCTGAAATGCAATGCACTGCTGTCAAGTATTTTCTGGCCTTTATTTTTTTTTTAATACCTACGGTGATTTTATTCTTCAACCCGCCCCCTCCTGTGTGCAGTTCCTGTTCTCTTCCCAAATGTTTATTTTTGACAATCTGCATTTGAGACACTAGCGTAAAAATGCAATAACCTTGTCTGCTAATGCCAGTTTTTTGTAAAAGCCATCTTCAGAACTTAACCCCCCCCCCCCCCCCCCAAACACCTTTTTCTAGCCGTTTGTGGATTTGTTTTTTTCCCCTCCTCCTCCAAATGGAGGTTCTCTGGTCTAGCGTGAATAATGAGCAGAGGGCGCTGCAAATCCCCAATGAATGAGCTCCATCAGTGCTCAGCATGAGTGTTCAGTTTCTCTTTAAAAAGCGGGAAGTTTGGAACGATATGCGTGTGCGGCGGGGCTGGGCGGCATGTCTCAATCCAAGGGTTAAATGTTGAAGTTCAGCCATGGTCAAGTATTTGTGTCTCCTTAGACGTGTGTGCGTTTGTTTGGCTGCTTCAGTGCGTTGGAAGACTAACGCTGTGCATGTTTTTTTTCCCCTAAATGTGAGCACGACGTTGTTTCTTTTTTTTCCCCGTTTTTTGTTTTGCAAGGCAGGCACCATGTCCGATAGGAAGGCTGTGATCAAAAATGCTGACATGTCGGAAGATATGCAACAAGACGCGGTAGACTGTGCCACACAAGCGATGGAGAAATATAACATCGAAAAGGACATTGCTGCCTTTATCAAAAAGGTATCTTTTTGCTGTTCACTTGAGCATAAGAGGTTCAAGTGTATCGGCTGCTAAAGCTGCAGGAAGATGGACTACCAGTGTCCAATTGTCTTCCCGTTGTTTTATAATTCAACACCTGGTGCTCTCCATACAACCTTCCCCCCCCCCCCCCCCCCAATCTTTATTTTATTCATTTATTCAACAAGCGGGACCTGGAAGACATTGGCAACGAAACTGACTTTGATATTCAACTATAATAAGATCAGAAGTAACAAGTCAGACTCTTGCAATGTGCAAGATTCTCTCCTGTCTTGTCTGAACGTTTACAAGTTGTTGTTTTATTTTTGTACATGTCCAAGTCAAGTGAGGTTTGGCACCCAAGTGATTAGATTCACTCAGTAATGTTGTAATCATCAGTGGCTGTCTGCTTTTTAAAGGACACAGAGCACACCTTTCTTGGTTTTGGTACATAAAAATAGGGTAGCATGGTGGTTAGCATAAATGCTTCACAGCTCCAGGGTCCCAGGTTCGATTCCCGGCTGGGTCACTGTCTGTGTGGAGTCTGCACGTCCTCCCCCTGTGTGCGTGGGTTTCCTCCGGTTTCCTCCCACAGTCCAAAGATGTGTGGGTTAGGTGGATTGGCCATGCTAAATTGCCCGTAGTGTCCTAATTAAAGTAAGGTTAAGGGGGGGGTTGTTGGGTTACGGGTATAGGGTGGATACGTGGGTTTGAGTAGGGTGATCATGGCTCGGCACAACATTGAGGGCCGAAGGGCCTGTTCTGTGCTGTACTGTTCTATGTTCTATGATGCTTGGAGCACGTGCCTTAAATAATAGGCATGGATGCCCAGAATGATTGATTGATTTGGGGAGGCTAGGGGACTTCAATGTTGATTGCATATTCTCTGTTGTCCCCTTTCTCTGGAATCATTTAAAACATTTCTACATGTCACTCAAGGTATTGTTAAATTTCAAACCTGACTGAATTGGACCAATAAAAATAAATATACCCACGGTTGTTTTTTTTCTCTCCTGAATTCCACGTCTGCTGTATTTCAGCTTTTCCATTAAATCAATCTGGAATGTTGTGGGCAATTGCAACCTGCTTGCCCCACTATTTCAACAGGGAGGATTGTTTAGCTCAGTTGGCTGGACAGCTGGTTCATGACGCAGAGCGAGGCCAACGGTGTGGGTTCTATTCCCGTACTGGCTGGAGAATATTAATGAAGGCGTGCTTTCACCTTGCCCCTAGTCTGAGGTGTTGGTAACCCTCCAGCTCATCCTCTCTCTCTCTCTCTCTCTCTCCTCTCTCTCTCTCTCTCTCTCTCTTTCTCTTTCTCTTTCCCCCAGGGAAAGCAGTCTATGACTATCTGGGATTACAATGGCTTTGCTTCACTATTGCAATACATGCCTTCTCCATACCATTACCTGTAAGCTTTTACTGCAGATGTTGTACCACAGGATTGAGCTATGGTTGTAATCGGGGGGGGGGGGGGGTCTTTTTTTTTTTGATAACTTGTCACTTTTTGTTTTCTTTTCTCGACAGGAGTTTGACAAGAAATACAATCCAACATGGCACTGCATTGTTGGCAGAAACTTCGGTAGTTACGTCACACATGAGACAAAACATTTCATCTATTTTTACCTGGGTCAGGTTGCAATTCTTCTATTCAAGTCTGGCTAAAAAGAAGGGGATAAAAATGAACTAATGCACTGACGGCTGGAGCCACAGTCCCTTTAATGGCTAAACAGCTGCATGGACTTTATCTTGTGTATATGTAGCAGTAAACTTGCTTTAGTTGCCCAAAAAGGCTTTTTTCTTTTGTATTGCACTGAAATGGATAAAAGCTTAACAGTGGCCTTTAAAATAAACTGGAATGGTTCTACTTGAAGACTGGATCAAGTTCTACAGAAGCAATTTGTATATTTTTTTTTGTTCGGAAACCATCCTATTTTTTCACATCAATTCTTTTCTACTTGAAAGAGAGGGCAGTTGTACTGCAGATGTTGAGTGTAACATACTTATTGGCTTTCTTTAAGCTATTTGTTTTTAATAGCAAAATTGCTATTGCACTCAGTTCCATTAGTAATTTTTTCTTTTAAAAAAAGTAATGTGTCTGATTCACCACTGTCTGATGCTAAAAGTGAGACTTTATTTTTAAAAATCCGCTACATAGAAACATGTAAAAGGCTGGCGTACCAGAATGTCAAAGATGGCTTGATTGCACCTTAAAGCAGGGCAAACAAATTGGTACCCCCTCCCGTCCCTGTATTGTAAATTGCCAAGAGTGGGGAAACCTACAATAAACTTGTAATTCTGTGCAAGGTCATTATTAAACTAGCAACAGCTGAAGTTGCTCTAACTTGCTGAACATGTACAGATGCTACCAGGCAGTTTGTACACTATCCTGAAGTTTTTCTGTTTTGCATGTTCACCAAGGTGTCTGTGCTGTATTGTCTTTCTTAAAAAAAAACATTTAGCACTATAAGCTGATCCTCTTTTAATATAAGCAAACAATATTCTTTATTAAAGGTGTGATTTTTGTCTTCCGTCTTCTCAACTGATGTCTAAAACAAATTTCATCTGATTTTTTTTTAACTCCCATACTGATATTTGTGTATGTACATAGCTTGTGATTAAAGCATGGAAACGCTTCACTCCTGGTTCATACCTGTCAATAAGCTAATTGTCAATGTAATTGCCAATAAATGGAAAGTGTCAGACCTCTGTCAGTTATAGGAGTTGTTTTGCTGTCTTTTCTTTAATCATCATGGCACATGTTCGGGATGACAATTTTGGAATGGACATTATGCATAAGCTGTCTGGATACTTTCTACACAATTTTAACAGTGTAATTTATGAATGCATATGTAACATTCCATAGTTGGTCCCATGACCATCAAAGCCACTTGCTTTAGGGTTTGGGTTGTCTTTTTTTTTCCAGTTGCGCGACTTGCACCATTGCAGCTCTTAGATGAGTGGACAGCGGTGGATGTAGGAATGCCCTCTGTGAAACTCTCCTAGTTACTGCTTCCCCAATGCATATACGCATTCATTATAGTATTTTTTTTTTCTCATTTCAACTTATCATATGAAAGTGGTCATTTATGGTGTGAGGAATATGCCCAGAAAAGCAGATGAAGCATAAAATCTCTATGGCATTAGTAAAGGTACATAGTGAATACTACTCCCGTAATCAGAGAGTTGGCTATTAAATGCCTTTTTAATAAATGGCAGCCTTGCCAAGAAGCACCACATCCTAAGAATGGGGAGGAATAAAAACACACGGGTTTGTAGGAAAGAAAAGTGGCATTGGTAGCTATTTTTGGTAATTAACTTAAACTGGCTATTGCAGCAATTTATGAAATTGGAATGACTTATTTTCTCACGCTGTATCTCTCTCTTTGCCTAATGTAATTGCAAATGTACAATGAGCTTCCTTTGTTAAATATATAGTTAACCAATTAATCTCCATTGTACCTTTTCCATATAATGGTGCTGCAGATACCCACAACACTAACAAAGTGCCATGACTTAATTGGATAGTGGATTTTATTTTTAGAAAATGGAACTGGGCTGTTTAGGAGGGAAATCAGGAAGACCGATGTTTTTGCATGGTAGGTAAGGTGATCTGGCACTATGTATGAAATTATTAATGACCTATTTTAGTGGCAGAGGGGCTGCCATATAAAACGTATTCTTCCATGTTGAGGAAATCAAGGGAACAAAACTGCATTAGGTTGTGATTTTGATGTTCATGAAGGGTGGTTCAGTGGTACCACTGGTCAAATCTTGGAGGAGATGCTACCAGACTCAGTTTGCATAAGATGCTGAAGAAACAAAGGAGGGGGCATAGTCTGATCCCCTTAATACACTGGAGAAAGTCCACATTTTATAATCCAAAACTAGCCATCCAGGAGTAGTGGATCATCAGCACATGCACTATATACCACAAATGTTAATAACATGGCCTGGCACATCTGTGCTTCTGTTTCTTACCAAGACAGGAGATCAAGCTTGGTTCAGTGTAGATAGTATATCAGAACTGGCACCAGATATAATGATCTATTAATCTTGCAAAGAGCTGTTTACCAACTAGCCACTAATAATAGCATCCTGTTAGCACAGTTATATTGGCCCCACAGCCTAAGAGATCAGAGTGAAGTTCTTTGATCCAATTATATTTACTTGAGTATGGAGGTGGGGACTTGGGCATAAAGCAGGATATCCATGAATATTCAAAGCTTTAACCAATGTGGAACCCAAAGTGGAAATGCAAGAGACGAGGCCGTAGTGATTGCAACTGTCTTCAATCAAAAGGACTGGGTGTATGATCCCTTTCGGCCCCATCCCAAGGACCCACATCATAAATGCTAATTGCAGCCAACTCCTATGTGACATTAAAAAGCAATTATGTGCACCAGACACTACAAAGGTTAACGGCCTTAATAACATATTGCTTTCAATGTTGACAATCAGTACCAGAGCTAGCCAGTCTCATCGCTAAGCTGTCTTGGTACAATTGTGCCACTGACATTTACCTGGCCATGTAGAAAATTGCTCAGGTGTATTCCATTCACAAAAAACAAGATCAGTTTACCTAGCCAATTATGCTCCAACAGCCTCCTCCCAAATCTCAGTAAATTAGGGAAATTGGTTTCCCAATGGTAAGATCAGATTCCATAAATACTGCTTAGCTCCAGACTTCATCACAGCCTTGAGTCAGGTATGGGTGTAAGCTGAATGTCGGTCGAGAGCTGAGAATTTCTACCCTTAAAACCAAGGTAGGATTAACCAAACATGGCAATAAGCAGCCATAGTAAAATAGGCCACTGGGAGTCAATTTCTTCAATGGCTGGAATCAAACTGGTCAAACAGAAAGATGATCTTGATTGTTGGATGCTTGTTATGGGTGCCCCTGACCAGCACTGCAGGGCAGCTCGGTAGCACATGTGGCTAGCAATGTGGCTTCACAGCGCCAGGGTCCCAGGTTCGATTCCCTGCTGTGTCGCTGTCTGTGCAGAGTCTGCACGTTCTCCCTGTGTGTGCGTGGGTTTCCTCCCACAGTCCAGAGGCGTGCAGGTTAGGTGGATTGGCCATGCCAAATTGCCCTTAGTGACCAAAACGGTTATTGGGTTATGGGGATAGGATGGAAGTGAGGGCTTAAGTGGGTC
This sequence comes from Scyliorhinus canicula, assembly GCF_902713615.1. Taxonomy (NCBI): domain Eukaryota; kingdom Metazoa; phylum Chordata; class Chondrichthyes; order Carcharhiniformes; family Scyliorhinidae; genus Scyliorhinus; species Scyliorhinus canicula. The sequence continues at coordinate 146,278,639 of NC_052157.1, read as the reverse complement.
GGTGAAGACTCAATGGGTCGAATGGCCTGCTTCTGCACTGTCTGTTTTACGCATCTATGAGGAAAATGTCCTCTATCCAGTTATAAGGTCAGGAGTGGTGCTGCTTGCTGATGATTCCACAGTGTTCAGCTGTATTTGCAACTCTTCAAAATAATGAAGCAACCAAGGCCAGACCATAGCTGGACCGGGATAACGTGCTAAACAAAATAATTCCCAACCTTTTCTAAAGACTGTTAATGACACCACTATCGCCGAGTCATCCATTATCAACATTTCGGGGATCATCGGAGACTGGGTACTCCCAATAAATGATTCCCTGTCTTTTTTTTGAAAATATTTTATTAAGGCATTTATAATTTTAACAATTTTAAACATCAGGTTTCAACAAGAACAAAATAATATAACCAACAGCCCCACCCCCCCACTAACAAGCCCCAACCTGGCTTACTCAAACAGGACCACCTTCCCCAGTCCCCTTTCCACTGGTTCTCCTGTCCTTACCCTCCCATGCTAACCACTGCGCCACCATGCTGCTCTGTGAGTAACAGAGTTATAGTTTCAGGTTGATCTTCTTTGCTCAGAACCAGACCAGGTTAATTTATAGGTTCAATCATCATTCTCTGGCGAGTTATCTGTTCTCAGTCGGAGTGGTATAATTGGTTTCTTCATTCTTGTGTTGTGGAGCGGAGAGAAAATAAACCATTAGTCAGGCTTTCTCGTCTTCATCCAATGCTCATTGTTGAAAAACATAGACAATGAATAAGGACAATTTTGAGCTCATTTGAATTTACACACTTTATCATCTAACGTCTTTTAAATAACAAAAGTCGCTGGCAAAATCAGACCTATGTGTGACTCCAGACCTACAACAATGTGGTTGGCTCTTAACTGCCCTCTGAGACAACCTAGCAAGCCACTCAGTTGCACAGGGATGGTTAATAAAAGCTGGGTTTGTCAGTAACACCCCCATCCTGTAAATGAATAAAAAGAGGATGGCTCACACCAATAGAACCATACCCTAGCACAATGAAAGACATTCAGAAAAGGAGAGAAAGTTGTGCATTTCTATGCTAACTTTTCTCATGAATACTTTTCCTTTTTTGCAGGTACTGGTGCACTGATGGGCAGATTACCCTGTAGCATTCCAGCCACATTGCTGTTCTTCAAAACGTGTGTGCATGTGTGTCCGTCCCTGTCCCCGTCCCCAGAGGTCATGATCTCATTGAATGGTGGAGCAGACTCGATTGGCCGAATGGTCTTTTTCTGCTCCTCCTATGTCTTATGGATTAGGCAAAGCAGATTCTGTTCTAATTCAATGTCCACAACTGTGTACTTCCAAGAATTAATTTTTGGATAGCAATAAGGAGTAAAAATACTAGCCAGTTTTTCCCAACCAGCTGTGATCAACTGCAGCGGAAATCAAGGATCAATATTGTACTGCATGACTATAGACCAGTGAGCCTTACTTCTGTTGTGGGCAAAGTCTTGGAAAGGTTTATAAAAGATAGGATATATAATCATAGATAGATAGATAGAATAGATAGAACAGTACAGCACAGAACAGGCCCTTCGGCCCTCAATGTTGCGCCGAGCAATGATCACCCTACTCAAACCCACGTATCCACCCGTAACCCAACAACCCCCCCCCCCCCTTACTTTTTAGGACACTACGGGCAATTTAGCATGGCCAATCCACCTAACCCGCACATCTTTGGACTGTGGGAGGAAACCGGAGCACCCGGAGGAAACCCACGCACACACGGGGAGGACGTGCAGACTCCACACAGACAGTGACCCAGCCGGGAATCAAACCTGGGACCCTGAAGCTGTGAAGCATTTATGCTAACCACCATAGAACATAGAACATAGAACATAGAACAGTACAGCACAGAACAGGCCCTTCGGCCCTCAATGTTGTGCCGAGCCATGATCACCCTACTCAAACCCACGTATCCACCCTATACCGGTAACTGAACAACCTCCCCCTTAACCCTACTTTTAACACTACGGGCAATTTAGCATGGCCAATCCACCTAACCCGCACATCTTTGGACTGTGGGAGGAAACCGGAGCACCCGGAGGAAACCCACGCACACAGGGGGAGGACGTGCAGACTCCACACAGACAGTGACCCAGCCGGGAATCGAACCTGGGACCCTGGAGCTGTGAAGCATTTATGCTAACCACCATGCTACCCTGCTGCCCCCCCATGCTACCCTGCTGCCCCCTCCCATGCTACCGTGCTACCCTGGAAAGGAATAATTTTATTAGAGATAGTCAACACGATTTTGTGAAGGGTAGGTCGTGCCTCACAAACCTTATTGAGTCCTTTGAGAAGGTGACCAAACAGGTGGATGAGGGTAAAGCAGTTGATGTGGTATATATGGATTTCAGTAAAGCGTTTGATAAGGTTCCCCACGGTAGGCTACTTCAGAAAATACGGAGGCATGGGATTCAGGGTGATTTAGCAGTTTGGATCAGAAATTGGCTAGTTGGAAGAAGACAAAGGGTGGTGGTTGATGGGAAATGTTCAGACTGGAGTCCAGTTACTAGTGGTATACCACAAGGATCTGTTTTGGGGCCACTGCTGTTTGTCATTTTTATAAATGACCTGGAGGAGGGCGTAGAAAGATGGGTGAGTAAATTTGCAGATGACACTAAAGTCAGTGGAGTTGTGGACAGTGCGGAAGGATGTTACAAGTTACAGAGGGACATAGATAAGCTGCAGAGCTGGGCTGAGAGGTGGCAAATGAAGTTTAAGACAGAAAAGTGTGAGGTGATTCATTTTGGAAAGAATAACAGGAAGACAGTACTGGGCTAATGGTAAGATTCTTGGTAGTGTGGATGAGCAGAGAGATCTCGGTGTCCGTGTGCATAGATCCCTGAAAGTTGCCACCCAGGTTGAGAGGGTTGTTAATAAGGCGTACGGTGTGTTAGCTTTTATTGATAGAGGGATTGAGTTTCTGAGCCATGAGGTCATGTTGCAGCTGTACAAAACTCTGATGCGGCCACATTTGGAGTATTGCGTGCAGTTCTGGTCGCTGCATTATAGGAAGGATGTGGAAGCATTGGAAAGGGTGCAGAGGAGATTTACCAGGATGTTGCCTGGTATGGAGGGAAGATCTTATGAGGGAAGGCTGAGGGACCTGAGGCTGTTTTCGTTAGAGAGAAGAAGGTTAAAAGGTGACTTAATTGAGGCATACAAGATGATCAGAGGATTAGATAGGGTGGACAGTGAGAGCCTTTTTCCTCAGATGGTGATGTCTAGCATGAAGGGACATAGCTTTAAATTGAGGGGAGATAGATATAGGACAAATGTCAGAGGTAGGTTCTTTACTCAGAGAGTAGTAAGGGCGTGGAATGCCCTGTCTGCAACAGTAGTGGACTCGCCAACACTAAATGCATTCAAATGGTCATTGGATAGGCATATGGATGATAAGGGAATAGTTCCAATGAGCTTTAGAGTGGTTTCACAGGTCGGCGCAATATCGAGGGCTGAAGGGCCTGTACTGCGCTGTTATGTTCTATGACTCAGTTACTCAATGGATAAACTTGCTAAGCCACTGGCCAGCCTGTATGGATCCAATTTTACATAAAATTATATCATTAACGATACTATTTTACATAAAATCACACTGTAAAATCTGTAGAGCCTCTTCAAGTTATCAAGGTCTCTATTAATGGAAACACATTAAACTCAACAACATTCATGTTTCTAGCAACATACATCAATATGGTGATGTGAAATAGCTGGATTATTTCTGTGCTCCATGCCACACAGGTACAGGAATCTAACCTGTACCTTGAGATAACACAACTATGAACACATAGCAGGTCACAGATGTCCACTTAATACAGAAAAATGAATGGAATCATGTAGTGCAGTGCTTCTCAAAGTGTGGTACGCGTACTGGTGCCGGTACGCGAGCCATCGTCTGCCGGTACTTGGAGTGTTTCCAGAAAAGAAAGAGACAGTAATCCTGGATTGGCTTGTTTCGCTCACCGGTCCCTGGCACATTGAAAAAAAAAACTGCCGATACGCCACATCAGATAGTTTGAGATGCACTGATGTAGTGTGATCCCAATACACTGATAGAAATCCTGGAGTTCCATGCAATAAAGTGGAATTTGATTTATTCAAATTCCATAAGTCAATGGAGTTGATTATAAATTCATATCTACATTTTAAACATTGTACTAATCTGGGGTAAGACCTTAGTCAGGTGCTGACAAAACTCTGCTCCCTCAATTGTCTCATTTTGGTGCTCCTTTCTGAAGGAGGTGATATTCTGGGGCGCAGTTCCATAGTTGCCAACAGCAGTCTAGTATTTACGGTACAAAGTAAGAGCTCATGGTACAGTGAGTTATATATTAACATGCATAAGAGGGTTGGTTAGCTAACAGGAAGCATAGTAGGGATAAATGTGTAATTTTTGGGTTGGCAAGCTCTTATTAGTGGAGTGTCACTGGATCACTGCTTGGGCTTTGTGGTAGTCACCACTGTTTGTATATATTACGTATATTTTTAAAAAAATAAATTTAGAGTACCCAATTATTTTTTCCAATTAAGGGGCAATTTAGAATGGCCAATCTACCTATCCTGCACATCTTTGGGTTGTGGGGGTGAAACCCACGCAGACACGGGGAGAATGTGCAAACTCCACACGGACAGTGACCCAGGGCCGGGATTCGAACCCGGGTACTCAGCGTCGTAGGCCGCAATGCTAACCACTGTGCCACCATGCTGCCCCTATATTACGTATATGACAAGTAATACAGTAAGGCTCCTGTACTACAGGTACGGGGGTAGATCCCTGCCTGCAGGCTCCGCCCAGTAGGCGGGGTATAAATGTGTGTGCTCACCGAGCTGCAGCCATTTCGGCAGCAGCTGCAGGAGGGAACACATCTCTGCTTAATAAAGCCTCGATTACTCTCTACTCTCGTCTCATCCAAATTGATAGTGCATCAGGCCTCAACTACCTGCAACCAATATCAATGACTTGATGAAGGCACTGAATATTTGGTTACTATATTTGCCAATGACACAAAGGTAGGTGGGAAAATAAGTTGTCAAGAGGACAGAAGGAGTCTACAAATTTAAATAGGTTAACTGAGTGGCCACAGATTTGTCAGATGGAGCATAATGTGGACAAAGGTGAACTTGCCCACTTTGGCAGGAAAGAAAGAAAAGCAGTGTATTATTTGAATGGAGAGAGAATGCAGAACGCTACAGTACGTGGGATCTGGGTATCCTAGTACATGGATCACAGAAAGTTACTCTGCAGGTACAGCATGTGATTGGGAAGTCAAATTGAATGTTGGTTATTACTGCAAGGAGAATAGAGTATAAAAGTTGGTAAGTGTGGCAATAGCTGAGCAGAGCCATGGTTAGACTACATCAGGAATACTGTGTACAGTTTTAGTCTCCTGACATTTAAAAAAAAAAAAAAAAAATTTTTTTAGAATACCCAATTCATTTTTTACCAATTAAGGGGCAATTTAGTGTGGCCAATCCACCTACCCTGCACATCTTTGGGTTGTGGGGGTGAAACCCACGCAAACACAGGGAGAATGTGCAAAGCCGGACAGTGACCCAGAGCCGGGATTGAACCTGGGACCTTGGCGCCGTGAGGCAGCAGGGCTAACCCACTGTGCCACCATGCTGCCCTTAGTCTCCTGACATAAGGACATAATTCCATTAGAAGTAGTTCAGAGAAGGTTCACTTGACTAATTAGTGGGATAAAGAGGTTATCTTATGAAGGAAAGTTGAGTAGGTTGAGCCTATATCCATTGCAGTTCAGAAGAATGAGAAGCGATCTTCTTAAAACATAAAATCCTGAGGGGTCTTGACAGGGTGGATGCGGAGAGGATGTTTCCTCTTGCGGGAGAATCTAGAACTAGGGGTCACAGTTTAAAAATAAGAGGTTGTCCATTTAAGACTAAGATGAGGAGAGTTTTTTTTTCTCTCAGAGGGTCATTAGTCGATGAGGAATTCTCTTCCCCAGAGAGCAGTGGAGGCTTGGTCATTAAATATGTTCAAGGCAGCGTTAATTAGATTTTTGATCTTCAAGGGAGTCAAGGGTTATGTAGGGCAGACAAGACAGTTGAGGTCACAATCAGCCATGACCTTATCGAATGGTGGAGCAGGCTCAAGGAGCTAAATGGCCTACTCCGACTCCTCATTCTTGTGTTGCGTTCTTAACTCAAAATGGATATTCCACCTGAGAATATACTCAGTGAATGCCAATTAATTATGAGGGATATCACAGCTAAACTCAATCCTGTTTCTAATCCACTGCCCATACATAAAGGGGTACTTGTTGGCATTCAGGAATGGCAACACATACCCTCTCTCGACAGAGGGTGAGGGGAGATAATGAGCAAACTAAAGTTTACTCGTTAATGTCCTAGCTGAGGAAAATTATTTTGATGCCCGAATTGAAGTTTTGCCAAGATAATTAGTAAAAACATAACTTTTAATTTACAAAAACATGCCTTTGTGATGTGGATGATTCTGGGCAAGGCCCTTCTCATTGAACTGATGCAGTTCTTTTTTTTACTTATACATTTAGCGTACCCAATTCATTTTCTTTTTCAAATTTAAGGGGCAATTTAGCATGGCCAATCCACCTACAATGAGCATCTTTCTTTTTTGGGTTGTGGGGGTGAGTCCCATGCAGACTCGGGGAGAATGCGCAAACTCCACACGGACAGTGACCCGAGGCTGGGATCGAACCCGGGTCCTCGGTGCCGAGAGGCAGCAGTGCTAACCTCTGCGCCACCATGCTGCCAAACTGATCATAGAATTTACAATGCAGAAGGAGGCTATTCGGCCCATCGAGTCCACACCGGCCCTTGGAAAGAGCACCCCATTGAAACCCACACTTTGAACCTATCCCCGTAACCCAGTAACCCCCACCTCAACTTTTTTTTTGAACACTAAGGGCAATTTAGTGTGACCAATCCACCTAACCTGCACATCTTTAGTCTGTGGGAGGAAAACTCACGCAGACACAGGGAGAACATGCAGACTCCGCACAGACAGTGACCCAAGCCAGAATCGAACCTGGGACCCTGGAGCTGTGAAGCAACTGATGCAGTCCATTTTTAAAAATTCATTCATGGGATGGGGATGTCACTGGCAAGTTGAGTATTTATTGTCCATCTCTGATTGCCCTTGAGAAGGTGGTGGTGAGTTACCTTAAACTGCTGCAGTCTGTGTGGTGTAGGTTTACCCACAGTACTATTAGGTGGGGAGTTTCAGGATATTTACTCAGCAGTAATGAAGGAATGGTGATATATTTGTCAGCATGGGAAGGGAAGTGCTGCTTCCCTCTGTTTTCTGCACTTGTTCTTCTAAGTGACAGAGATCATGGGTTTGGGAGATGCTGTCAAAGAAGCCTTGCTGAGTTGGTACAGGGCATCTTGCAGGTTCCCAATCCTCAGGTCTATTACCTTTTCTTGTTAATTTGTATGCCTCACCATGAATCTAATACTATCTCTAATTTCCCTTGTAAGCCATGGTTTGGCTATGGTTCCCTTTCTCCTCTTGCACCAAATAGGAATAAACAACTTTTGGAGTTCACCGATTTGTTCCTTGAATGCCTGCCATTACCTGTCCACTGTCCTTCCTTTCAGTAATGTTTCCCTGTCCATCATAGCCAATTCATGCCTCATACCACCATATTGAGATTCCGAACCCTAGTCTCAGTATCACCTATCTCACTATCCACCATGATAAAGAATTCTATCATATTATGGTCACTCATCTCCAAGGATTGCCAACTAATCCTGTTCCCATTGCACAACACCCCAGTACAAGATGGTTCCTCAATGTATTGGTCCAGAAAACCATCCTATACATCCTCCAGAAATTCCTCCTCTATTGTACTGTTTCTAATTTGACTCATCCAATCCATATGCAGATTAAAGTCACCCGTAATCACAGATGTTCGTTTAACATGTGCATCTCTGATTTCCTGTCTAATGCTAGTCCCAATATTACCACTGCAGTTAGGTGGTCTACGTACCACCCGTACGAATGATTTTGTCCAGTATGCCATCAACAATTTGTTGACACATCAAATTATTAACATAAATCATAGATATCATAGAATTTACAGTGCAGAAGGAGGCCATTCGGCCCATCGAGTCTGCACCGGCTCTTGGAAAGAGCACCCTACCCAAGGTCAACACCTCCACCTTATCCCCACAACCCAGTAACCCCACTAAGGGCAATTTTGGACACTAAGGGCAATTTATCATGGCCAATCCACCTAACCTGCACATCTTTGGACTGTGGGAGGAAACCGGAGCACCCGGAGGAAACCCACGCACACACGGGGAGGATGTGCAGACTCCGCACAGACAGTGACCCAAGCTGGAATCGAACCGGGGACCCTGGAGCTGTGAAGCAATTGTGCTAACCACAAGGCTACCGTGCTGCCCAATCGTTTGCCAAGCACCTGGACACACTGCATCTCCTCTGCCACAAAGTAACAGTCAGCGAGCCCTGGCAGCAGAACCCAAATGTACCAGGTCTGGTACAGTGATCAAGCACAATACACAGTGAGTGACACCACTATCTCCAACTGGAGTACCCAGTCACCAGTCACCCAGTCAAGCCTACTCGCTACCTTGATGTATCATGTACTAGGAGTGTAACGTTGTAACCAGAGGTCAACTGGAATTAAAAAATACAATACACATTTGTGGAGCTAAACAAATTACCCAATTCATTTTTTTCCATTAAGGGGCAATTTAGCGTGGCCAATCCACCTACCCTACACATCTCTGGGTTGTGGGGGCGAAATCCACACAAATACGGGGAGAATGTGCAAACCTCACATGGACAGCGACCCAGAGCCGGGATTGAACCTGGGACCTCGGCGCCTTAAGGCAGCAGTGCTAACCACTGCACCACCATTTGGAGCTAAACTTGAAAGGGTTATAAAAGAGAGATTGTTTTTCATGTGGGCAAAATAAACCGTTTCTCTGAGAGTGGGTCACACCCAGACTCAAGTGACTGAAGGAGCTCCATGTCTCCGGGAGAGAGTCCAGCCTATAGAACACCGCACCTGGGTTACACTCAGAATCAGAGCCAGGTTTGATGTGGCACAGTGGTTAGCACAGCTGCCTCACAGCCCAAGGATCCAGGTTCAATCCTGGCCCCGGGTCACCGTCCGCGTGGAGTTTGCACACTCTTCCCGTGTCTGCGTGGGTCTCACCCTCCGCAACCCAAAAAGATGTGCAGGGTAGGTAAGTGGATTGGCCATGCTAAACTGCCCCTTATTCGGAAAAGAAAAGAATTGGGCACTCTAACTTCATAGAAAAAAAGTTTTTCCATATTTGACTGAGAAGAATAATGATGTGGAGATGCCGGTCTTGGACTGGGGTGGGCACAGTAAGAAGTCTTCCAACACCAGGTTAAAGTACAACAAGTTTATTTGGAATTACTAGCTTTCGGAGCACAGCCCCTTCATCAGGTGACTCACCTGAAAAGGAGCCATGCTCTGAAAGCTAGTGATTCCAAATAAACCTGTTGGACTTTTACCTGGAGTTGTAAGACTTTGTTATAGAGAAGAACAATGGTTATAAACGAATAAACCTTCATAAATGAATTAAACCTTTGCCACTGATGTCCAACTGGGGCATAGGGGCTCCTAATCTCACACTCAAAAACATTGAATAAAAGTAAAACTTATATTAAATCCTCCTTGTACACATGCCCCAATAGGCTTACATTAACACTGCAATGTAGTTATTGTGAAAATCCCCTAGTCGCCACACTCCGGCGCCTATTCGGTTACACAGAGGGAGTTTGTAGAATGTCCAATTCACCTCTTTTGAGATTTGTGGGAGGAAACCGGAGCACCCGGAGGAAACCCACACAGACACAGGGAGAACGTGCAGACTCCGCACAGACAGTGATCCAGCGGGGAATGGAACCTGGGACCCTGGAGCTGTGAAGCCATAGTGCTAACCACTGTGCTAGCGTGTTGCCCATTTTCTCCACAAATAATGTCCAACTGGCAACCCTCTCTGCCATGGGGGGGGGGGGGGGGGGTTGTAGGGGTGAGAACAAAAAGGGATTGAAACCTCTTGGGCCCTGACCAAAAAAAGAACATAGAGTGAAACTTTCCTCAATTGTACATATGGGGGGGGACGGGACACACGGGCCCTTTGACCCGGAAGAAGTAGTTGGTTGCGTGGCGCGTTACCATAGAGAGGATCGAGGTTGAAGGAAGTGAGTCAATGGGGATGGCCATGGCTATGGCTGCTGAGGAAGGGCAGAGGGAGAGAGCGGCCGTGGCAGCATCATCTCACCCCCTCATACTCCCGGACCGCGACTTTCACCGCTTCTACAGCAAACTCTTCACCATCAGGGCGACGGACGACGAGAATTTCAAAACCGAGCTCAACCTGGTGTTCGACCAGCTCATCTCGGAGAATTACCTGGACGATGCCAGCGTGAGCCGCGAGGTGAGGGCGGGGGTGGGGGCTGGTCCTCGGCCCGTTCCTGACCCCTCATTTGGTGTGGTCAAACTGCCAACTGCTCTTGTTCGTTATTGCCGCGCCCTCTCCTCTCTTCCCCCCCCTCCCCCCCCCCCACCACCCTCTCTTCCCCCCCCCCTCTTCATCCCCGCCCCACCACCCTCTCTTCCCCACCACCACCCTCTCTTCCCCCCACCACCCTCTCTTCCCCCCACCACCCTCTTCTTCCCCGCCCACCAACCCTCTTCTCTTCCCCCCACCACCCTCTCCTCTCCTCCATTCGCCCCCCACCACCCGCTCTGCCACCCCCTCTCCAACCCCCACGCCCTCGCAGTCCCCCTCTCCCCCCCCAACCACCCTCGTCTTCCCCCCCCCTCTCCCCCCCCCACCAGCGCCTCTCCCCCCCCACCCCAATCCAATCCCCCCCAGCCCCAATCCAATCCCCCCTCAGCCCCAATCCAATCCCCCCCCAGCCCCAATCCAATCCCCCCCAGCCCCAATCCCATCCCCCCCCCTCAATCCAATCCCCAATCCCCCTACAAGCGGAGAAACCATTGTTAAAAAAGGTGTAGCATGGACGGTCACAAAAATTGCCCCTGGCCTCAACGGCTTTCTGTGCTCACAAATTCCACAGGTTGACCACTCCCTGGGTGAAGACATTTCTCCTAATCTCAGTCCCAAATGGTCCATCCCGTGTCTTCAGACTCTGACCCCTTAGTTCTGGACACGCCTGCCATCAGGAAAATTCTCCTTGCATCAACCTGATCTGGTCCTGTTAGAATTTTATAGGTTTCTCTGAGATTTCCCTGCTCGTTTTTGAATTCCAGTGAATACAATCCTAACCGATTCAATCTCTCTTCATATGTCCGTCCTGCCATCCCAGGAATGGTAAACATTCGCTGCACTCCCTCTAGAGCGAGAACACCCTTCCTCGGATAAGGAGACCAAAACTGCACACAATATTCCAGGTGTGGCTTCACCAAGGCCCTGTATAATTGCAGCAAGACATCCCTCTTCTGTATTCAAATCCTCTCGCTATGAAGGCCAACATACCATTTGCCTTCTTTACCGCCAGCTGCTACATGCTTACTTTCAGCAACTGGTGTATGAGGACACCCAGGTCTCATTGCACATTTCCTTCTCCTAATTTTTGGCCATTCAGATAATAGTCTGCTTTCCGTTTGCTATCAAAGGTGATCACCTCACATTTATCCAAATTATACTGCATCTGCCATTCATTTGCCCACTCACTCAACTTGTCCAAATCACACTGAAGCATCTCTGCATTTTCCTCACAGTTCACCCTCCCACCCAACATTGTGTCATCTGCAAATTTGGAGATATTACATTTTGTTCCCTCATCTAAATCATTAATCTATATTTAGTCCTTAATGTCACCATTTACACCCCCTTTGTCTCATGTCCATGACATCTTTGTCAATCTATCCATAGCTCCAGCCTATTGCTGACCTTCTGTTTTACCCCGACTCTCCAACTATATAATCCATTACATTTCTATCCCTCTTCAGTTCTGAAGAAGTCATAGGGACTCAACATTTCTCTCTCCACAGATGCTGCCAGATCTACTGAGTTAATCCAGTATTTTATGATTTTGTTTCAGATTTTCAGCATCCGCAGTATTTTGCTTTTATATTAGCAAAATATAACTCTCTGCCTTGGCTGGTATATTTAAGGGGTACAGCCTTGTAATCCTCCCCAAGCCAAAGACAGGTTTCTCATCTTCTTGAAGTTGGGCATTTTTGCCAAGCGTCATTTGAAATCTGGTTGAATTTGACCCACAGTGACTACGTTTTTAAAATGATTTCATTGGCTTTAATGCTCTTCGGGGCGTCCTGAGGCACTACTGTACAGATGCGATTATTTCTTAAGACAATGAGTGTTGTCAGAATATTTGGATGTTGAGAGCATCAAGCATGCAAGCGCACACTTTCAAACAAGGTCCACTAAATTATGTTAGGGGTATGATCTTGGCAAATGGTGTCTTTCCCTCCTCCCTAAGACCAGGGGTAGAGACTGTACTACAAACCTGAATGAGGTATAACCTGGAGATTGACCCTTGGGTTGACTAGGGTATGGAGTTCAGCACTGTATCATGCAGTACATTTACCCATTCAGTAATGCATAGCAATTTTTTGATTGTTCATTTGGAAAATGCGTAGTGCAACAGTGAAGCTTCTGTTCTTGTGTCAAAAAGTGTCAACTTGCTCAATGGTTAAGTGGTAGACAACCTGCTCACTGGATAAATAGATTGAAGAATAATAACTTAGATAATTTATTGGAGAGTAGCCAGCAGCCAAGGAAATGTATTTCAGCACCTTTGTTAAGGGATATGGGTAGTGCATCCTCATTTTGAATTGTGGGACTAATCAGATGGATCAAAAATTACATTTTCGAGTCCCGCATGGATATAGGCTGTTGTATTTGTATAAATTAAAAAAAAAAAAATTTTAGAGCACCCAATTCATTTTTTCCAATTAAGGGGCAATTTAGCGGTGCCAATCCACCTACCCTGCACATCTTTGGGTTGTGGGGGCCAAACCCACGCAAACACGGGGAGAATGTGCAAACTCCACACAGACAGTGACCCAGGGCCGGGATTGAACCCGGGTCCTTGGTGCCGTGAGGCAGCAGTGCAACCCCCTGGGCCACCGTGCTGCCCTTTTTAATGACGTCTTTTAAAAGGAATTGTACAATTATATGGATAGAAATGGGACTGAAGGTTATAGGTGAGTTAAGACTTGGTTAGTGAGACAACAAATACTTTAGGACAGCTATTATTTGGAGCTGAAAGTTTCATTCTGTTTGATCACTGTCCTCAGTAAATGTTAATAAGAGGCTATGGAAATGCAAATTGCAAGAAATAGTTTTGAGAGGCCCAGTAGGCTTGTCCTGTTTTACACTTTACGTTCTTAACTGCAAAAAGGATGGTGTGTGTTTAATTATGTTCAAATTT